>NC_068453.1:22733783-23033783 GCF_023373465.1 Oncorhynchus keta | reverse complement strand
CTACTTGGTCTCTCATAATATAATAGAGACAGTAGATCTAGCTGGTCTGTCATAATACAATAGAGACAGTAGATCTAGCTGGTCTGTCATAATAAAATAGACAGTATATCTAGCTGGTCTGTCATAATATAATAGACAGTAGATCTAGCTGGTCTGTCATAATATAATAGAGACAGTATATCGACCTGGTCTGTCATAATATAATAGAGACAGTATATCGACCTGGTCTGTCATAATACAGAAGAGACAGTAGATCTAGCTGGTCTGTCATAATATAATAGACACAGTAGATCTAGCTGGTCTGTTATAATATAATAGAGACAGTAGATCTAGCTGGTCTGTCATAATACAATAGAGACAGTAGATCTAGATGGTCTGTCATAATACAATAGAGACAGTAGATTTAGCTGCTCTGTCATACCATAATAGAGACATAGAGACAGTAGATCTAGCTGGTCTGTCATATTATAATAGAGACAATTGATCTAGCTGGTCTGTCATAATACAATAGAGACAGTAGATCTAGCTGGTCTGGCATATTAAAATAGACAGTATATCTAGATGGTCTGTCATAATATAATAGACAGTAGATCTAGCTGGTCTGTCATAATATAATAGACACAGTAGATCTGGCTGGTCTGTCATAATATAATAGAGACAGTATATATACCTGGTCTGTCATAATATAATAGAGACAGTATATCTACCTGTTCTGTCATAATATAATAGAGACAGTATATCGACCTGGTCTGTCATAATACAGAAGAGACAGTAGATCTAGCTGGTCTGTCATAATATAATAGACACAGTAGATCTAGCTCGTCTGTTATAATACAATAGAGACAGTAGATCTAGCTGGTCTGTCATAATACAATAGAGACAGTACATTGAGCTGCTCTGTCATACCATAATAGAGACATAGAGACAGTAGATTTAGCTGGTCTGTCATAATATAATAGAGACAGTATATCTACCTGGTCTGTCATTTTATAATAGAGACAGTCGATCTAGCTGGTCTGTCATAATACAATAGAGACAGTAGATTGAGCTGCTCTGTCATACCATAATAGAGACATAGAGACAGTAGATTTAGCTGGTCTTTCATAATATAATAGAGACAGTATATCTACCTGGTCTGTCATTTTATAATAGAGACAGTAGATCTAGCTGGTCTGTCATAATATAATAGAGACAGTAGATCTAGCTGGTCTGTCATAATATAATAGAGACAGTAGATCTAGCTGGTCTGTCATAGTATAATAGGGACAGTAGATCTAGCTGGTCTGTCATAATATAATAGACAGTAGATCTAGCTGGTCTGTCATAATATAATAGACACAGTAGATCTGGCTGGTCTGTCATATTATAATAGAGACAGTATATCGACCTGGTCTGTCATAATATAATAGAGACAGTATATCGACCTGGTCTGTCATAATACAGAAGAGACAGTAGATCTAGCTGGTCTGTCATAATATAATAGACACAGTAGATCTAGCTGGTCTGTCATAATACAATAGAGACAGTAGATTTAGCTGGTCTGTCATACCATAATAGAGACATAGAGACAGTAGATTTAGCTGGTCTGTCATAATATAATAGAGACAGTATATCTACCTGGTCTGTCATTTTATAATAGAGACAGTAGATCTAGCTGGTCTGTCATATTATAATAGAGACAATTTATCGAGCTGGTCTGTCATAATACAATAGCGAGAATAGATCTAGCTGGTCTGTCATTTTATAATGGAGTCTGTATATCTACCTGGTCTCTCATAATATGATAGAGACAGTAGATCTAGCTGGTCTGTCATAATATAATAGAGACAGTAGATCTAGCTGGTCTGTCATAGTATAATAGGGACAGTAGATCTAGCTGGTCTGTCATAATATAATAGAGATAGTAGATCTAGCTGGTCTGTCATAATACAATAGAGACAGTAGATCTAGCTGGTCTGTCATAATGTCATATTATAATAGAGACAATAGATCTAGCTGGTCTGTCATAATATAATAGAGACAGTAGATCTAGCTGGTCTGTCATATTATAATAGAGACAATTTATCTAGCTGGTCTGTCATAATACAATAGCGAGAATAGATCTAGCTGGTCTGTCATTTTATAATGGAGTCTGTATATCTACCTGGTCTCTCGTAATATAATAGAGACAGTAGATCTAGCTGGTCTGTCAAAATACAATAGAGACAGTAGATCTAGCTGGTCTGTCATAATACAATAGAGACAGTAGATTTAGCTGGTCTGTCATACCATAATAGAGACATAGAGACAGTAGTGTTAGCTGGTCTGTCATAATATAATAGAGACAGTATATCTACCTGGTCTGTCATTTTATAATAGAGACAGTAGATCTAGCTGGTCTGTCATAATATAATAGAGACAGTAGATCTAGCTGGTCTGTCATAGTATAATAGGGACAGTAGATCTAGCTGGTCTGTCATAATGTCATATTATAATTGAGACAATAGATCTAGCTGGTCTGTCATTTTATAATGGAGTCGGTATATCTAGCTGGTCTGTCATAATACAATAGAGACAGTAGATCTAGCTGGTCTGGCATAATAAAATAGACAGTATATCTAGCTGGTCTGTCATAATATAATAGACAGTATATCTAGCTGGTCTGTCATAATATAATAGACACAGTATATCTACCTGGTCTGTCATTTTATAATAGAGACAGTAGATCTAGCTGGTCTGTCATATTATAATAGAGACAATTTATCGAGCTGGTCTGTCATAATACAATAGCGAGAATAGATCTAGCTGGTCTGTCATATTATAATGGAGTCTGTATATCTACCTGGTCTCTCATAATATGATAGAGACAGTAGATCTAGCTGGTCTGTCATAATATAATAGAGACAGTAGATCTAGCTGGTCTGTCATAGTATAATAGGGACAGTAGATCTAGCTGGTCTGTCATAATATAATAGAGATAGTAGATCTAGCTGGTCTGTCATAATACAATAGAGACAGTAGATCTAGCTGGTCTGTCATAATGTCATATTATAATAGAGACAATAGATCTAGCTGGTCTGTCATAATATAATAGAGACAGTAGATCTAGCTGGTCTGTCATATTATAATAGAGACAATTTATCTAGCTGGTCTGTCATAATACAATAGCGAGAATAGATCTAGCTGGTCTGTCATTTTATAATGGAGTCTGTATATCTACCTGGTCTCTCATAATATAATAGAGACAGTAGATCTAGCTGGTCTGTCAAAATACAATAGAGACAGTAGATCTAGCTGGTCTGTCATAATACAATAGAGACAGTAGATTTAGCTGGTCTGTCATACCATAATAGAGACATAGAGACAGTAGTGTTAGCTGGTCTGTCATAATATAATAGAGACAGTATATCTACCTGGTCTGTCATTTTATAATAGAGACAGTAGATCTAGCTGGTCTGTCATAATATAATAGAGACAGTAGATCTAGCTGGTCTGTCATAATATAATAGGGACAGTAGATCTAGCTGGTCTGTCATAATGTCATATTATAATTGAGACAATAGATCTAGCTGGTCTGTCATTTATAATGGAGTCGGTATATCTAGCTGGTCTGTCATAATACAATAGAGACAGTAGATCTAGCTGGTCTGGCATAATAAAATAGACAGTATATCTAGCTGGTCTGTCATAATATAATAGACAGTATATCTAGCTGGTCTGTCATAATATAATAGACACAGTATATCGACCTGGTCTGTCATAATATAATAGAGACAGGATATCGACCTGGTCTGTCATAATACAGAAGAGACAGTAGATCTAGCTGGTCTGTCATAATATAATAGACACAGTAGATCTAGCTGGTCTGTTATAATACAATAGAGACAGTAGATCTAGCTGGTCTGTCATAATACATTAGAGACAGTAGATTGAGCTGCTCTGTCATACCATAATAGAGACATAGAGACAGTAGATTTAGCTGGTCTGTCATAATATAATAGAGACAGTATATCTACCTGGTCTGTCATTTTATAATAGAGACAGTAGATCTAGCTGGTCTGTCATAATATAATAGAGACAGTAGATCTAGCTGGTCTGTCATAGTATAATAGGGACAGTAGATCTACCTGGTCTGTCAAAATATAATAGAGACAGTAGATCTAGCTGGTCTGTCATAATACAATAGAGACAGTAGATTTAGCTGGTCTGTCATAGTATAATAGGGACAGTAGATCTACCTGGTCTGTCAAAATATAATAGAGACAGTAGATCTAGCTGGTCTGTCATAATATAATAGAGACAGTAGATCTAGCTGGTCTGTCATAGTATAATAGGGACAGTAGATCTACCTGGTCTGTCATAATATAATAGAGACAGTAGATCTAGCTGGTCTGTCATAATACAATAGAGACAGTAGATTTAGCTGGTCTGTCATAGCATAATAGAGACATAGAGACAGTAGGGTTAGCTGATCTTTCATAATATACTAGAGACAGTATATCTACCTGGTCTGTCATTTTATAATAGAGAAAGTAGATCTAGCTGGTCTGTCATAATACAATAGAGACAGTAGATCTAGCTGGTCTGTCATAATATAATAGAGACAGTAGATCTAGCTGGTCTGTCATAGTATAATAGAGACAGTAGATCTAGCTGGTCTGTCATTATATAATAGAGACAGTAGATCTAGCTGGTCTGTCATAATATAATAGAGACAGTAGATCTAGCTGGTCTCTCATAATATAATAGAGACAGTAGATCTAGCTGGTCTGTCATAATACAATAGAGACAGTAGATCTAGCTGGTCTGTCATAATACAATACAGACAGTAGATTTAGCTGGTCTGTCATACATAATAGAGACATAGAGACAGTAGATCTAGCTGGTCTGTCATAATATAATAGAGACAGTAGATCTACCTGGTCTGTCAAAATATAATAGAGACAGTAGATTTAGTTGGTCTGTCATAATATAATAGAGACACTAGATCTAGCTGGTCTGTCATAATATAATAGAGACAGTAGATCTAGCTGGTCTGTCATAATGTCATATTATAATTGAGACAATAGATCTAGCTGGTCTGTCATAATATAATAGAGACAGTAGATCTAGCTGGTCTGTCATATTATAATAGAGACAATTTATCTAGCTGGTCTGTCATAATACAATAGCGAGAATAGATCTAGCTGGTCTGTCATTTTATAATGGAGTCTGTATATCTACCTGGTCTCTCGTAATATAATAGAGACAGTAGATCTAGCTGGTCTGTCAAAATACAATAGAGACAGTAGATCTAGCTGGTCTGTCATAATACAATAGAGACAGTAGATTTAGCTGGTCTGTCATACCATAATAGAGACATAGAGACAGTAGTGTTAGCTGGTCTGTCATAATATAATAGAGACAGTATATCTACCTGGTCTGTCATTTTATAATAGAGACAGTAGATCTAGCTGGTCTGTCATAATATAATAGAGACAGTAGATCTAGCTGGTCTGTCATAGTATAATAGGGACAGTAGATCTAGCTGGTCTGTCATAATGTCATATTATAATTGAGACAATAGATCTAGCTGGTCTGTCATTTTATAATGGAGTCGGTATATCTAGCTGGTCTGTCATAATACAATAGAGACAGTA
Source organism: Oncorhynchus keta (assembly GCF_023373465.1). Taxonomy (NCBI): domain Eukaryota; kingdom Metazoa; phylum Chordata; class Actinopteri; order Salmoniformes; family Salmonidae; genus Oncorhynchus; species Oncorhynchus keta. Next base: position 23,028,165 of record NC_068453.1, on the reverse strand, counting down.
GATCTAGCTGGTCTGGCATAATAAAATAGACAGTATATCTAGCTGGTCTGTCATAATATAATAGACAGTATATCTAGCTGGTCTGTCATAATATAATAGACACAGTATATCTACCTGGTCTGTCATTTTATAATAGAGACAGTAGATCTAGCTGGTCTGTCATATTATAATAGAGACAATTTATCGAGCTGGTCTGTCATAATACAATAGCGAGAATAGATCTAGCTGGTCTGTCATTTTATAATGGAGTCTGTATATCTACCTGGTCTCTCATAATATGATAGAGACAGTAGATCTAGCTGGTCTGTCATAATATAATAGAGACAGTAGATCTAGCTGGTCTGTCATAGTATAATAGGGACAGTAGATCTAGCTGGTCTGTCATAATATAATAGAGATAGTAGATCTAGCTGGTCTGTCATAATACAATAGAGACAGTAGATCTAGCTGGTCTGTCATAATGTCATATTATAATAGAGACAATAGATCTAGCTGGTCTGTCATAATATAATAGAGACAGTAGATCTAGCTGGTCTGTCATATTATAATAGAGACAATTTATCTAGCTGGTCTGTCATAATACAATAGCGAGAATAGATCTAGCTGGTCTGTCATTTTATAATGGAGTCTGTATATCTACCTGGTCTCTCGTAATATAATAGAGACAGTAGATCTAGCTGGTCTGTCAAAATACAATAGAGACAGTAGATCTAGCTGGTCTGTCATAATACAATAGAGACAGTAGATTTAGCTGGTCTGTCATACCATAATAGAGACATAGAGACAGTAGTGTTAGCTGGTCTGTCATAATATAATAGAGACAGTATATCTACCTGGTCTGTCATTTTATAATAGAGACAGTAGATCTAGCTGGTCTGTCATAATATAATAGAGACAGTAGATCTAGCTGGTCTGTCATAGTATAATAGGGACAGTAGATCTAGCTGGTCTGTCATAATGTCATATTATAATTGAGACAATAGATCTAGCTGGTCTGTCATTTTATAATGGAGTCGGTATATCTAGCTGGTCTGTCATAATACAATAGAGACAGTAGATCTAGCTGGTCTGGCATAATAAAATAGACAGTATATCTAGCTGGTCTGTCATAATATAATAGACAGTATATCTAGCTGGTCTGTCATAATATAATAGACACAGTATATCGACCTGGTCTGTCATAATATAATAGAGACAGGATATCGACCTGGTCTGTCATAATACAGAAGAGACAGTAGATCTAGCTGGTCTGTCATAATATAATAGACACAGTAGATCTAGCTGGTCTGTTATAATACAATAGAGACAGTAGATCTAGCTGGTCTGTCATAATACATTAGAGACAGTAGATTGAGCTGCTCTGTCATACCATAATAGAGACATAGAGACAGTAGATTTAGCTGGTCTGTCATAATATAATAGAGACAGTATATCTACCTGGTCTGTCATTTTATAATAGAGACAGTAGATCTAGCTGGTCTGTCATAATATAATAGAGACAGTAGATCTAGCTGGTCTGTCATAGTATAATAGGGACAGTAGATCTACCTGGTCTGTCAAAATATAATAGAGACAGTAGATCTAGCTGGTCTGTCATAATACAATAGAGACAGTAGATTTAGCTGGTCTGTCATAGTATAATAGGGACAGTAGATCTACCTGGTCTGTCAAAATATAATAGAGACAGTAGATCTCGCTGGTCTGTCATAATATAATAGAGACAGTAGATCTAGCTGGTCTGTCATAGTATAATAGGGACAGTAGATCTACCTGGTCTGTCATAATATAATAGAGACAGTAGATCTAGCTGGTCTGTCATAATACAATAGAGACAGTAGATTTAGCTGGTCTGTCATAGCATAATAGAGACATAGAGACAGTAGGGTTAGCTGATCTTTCATAATATACTAGAGACAGTATATCTACCTGGTCTGTCATTTTATAATAGAGAAAGTAGATCTAGCTGGTCTGTCATAATACAATAGAGACAGTAGATCTAGCTGGTCTGTCATAATATAATAGAGACAGTAGATCTAGCTGGTCTGTCATAGTATAATAGAGACAGTAGATCTAGCTGGTCTGTCATTATATAATAGAGACAGTAGATCTAGCTGGTCTGTCATAATATAATAGAGACAGTAGATCTAGCTGGTCTCTCATAATATAATAGAGACAGTAGATCTAGCTGGTCTGTCATAATACAATAGAGACAGTAGATCTAGCTGGTCTGTCATAATACAATACAGACAGTAGATTTAGCTGGTCTGTCATACCATAATAGAGACATAGAGACAGTAGATCTAGCTGGTCTGTCATAATATAATAGAGACAGTAGATCTACCTGGTCTGTCAAAATATAATAGAGACAGTAGATTTAGTTGGTCTGTCATAATATAATAGAGACACTAGATCTAGCTGGTCTGTCATAATATAATAGAGACAGTAGATCTAGCTGGTCTGTCATAATGTCATATTATAATTGAGACAATAGATCTAGCTGGTCTGTCATAATATAATAGAGACAGTAGATCTAGCCGGTCTGTCATATTATAATAGAGACAATTGATCTAGCTGGTCTGTCATAATACAATAGCGAGAATAGATCTAGCTGGTCTGTCATTTTATAATGGAGTCGGTATATCTACTTGGTCTCTCATAATATAATAGAGACAGTAGATCTAGCTGGTCTGTCATAATACAATAGAGACAGTAGATCTAGCTGGTCTGTCATAATAAAATAGACAGTATATCTAGCTGGTCTGTCATAATATAATAGACAGTAGATCTAGCTGGTCTGTCATAATATAATAGAGACAGTATATCGACCTGGTCTGTCATAATATAATAGAGACAGTATATCGACCTGGTCTGTCATAATACAGAAGAGACAGTAGATCTAGCTGGTCTGTCATAATATAATAGACACAGTAGATCTAGCTGGTCTGTTATAATATAATAGAGACAGTAGATCTAGCTGGTCTGTCATAATACAATAGAGACAGTAGATCTAGATGGTCTGTCATAATACAATAGAGACAGTAGATTTAGCTGCTCTGTCATACCATAATAGAGACATAGAGACAGTAGATCTAGCTGGTCTGTCATATTATAATAGAGACAATTGATCTAGCTGGTCTGTCATAATACAATAGAGACAGTAGATCTAGCTGGTCTGGCATATTAAAATAGACAGTATATCTAGCTGGTCTGTCATAATATAATAGACAGTAGATCTAGCTGGTCTGTCATAATATAATAGACACAGTAGATCTGGCTGGTCTGTCATAATATAATAGAGACAGTATATATACCTGGTCTGTCATAATATAATAGAGACAGTATATCGACCTGTTCTGTCATAATATAATAGAGACAGTATATCGACCTGCTCTGTCATAATACAGAAGAGACAGTAGATCTAGCTGGTCTGTCATAATATAATAGACACAGTAGATCTAGCTCGTCTGTTATAATACAATAGAGACAGTAGATCTAGCTGGTCTGTCATAATACAATAGAGACAGTACATTGAGCTGCTCTGTCATACCATAATAGAGACATAGAGACAGTAGATTTAGCTGGTCTGTCATAATATAATAGAGACAGTATATCTACCTGGTCTGTCATTTTATAATAGAGACAGTAGATCTAGCTGGTCTGTCATAATATAATAGAGACAGTAGATCTAGCTGGTCTGTCATAATATAATAGAGACAGTAGATCTAGCTGGTCTGTCATAGTATAATAGGGACAGTAGATCTACCTGGTCTGTCAAAATATAATAGAGACAGTAGATCTAGCTGGTCTGTCATAATATAATAGAGACAGTAGATCTACCTGGTCTGTCAAAATATAATAGAGACAGTAGATCTAGCTGGACTGTCATAATATAATAGAGACACTAGATCTAGCTGGTCTGTCATAATATAATAGAGATAGTAGATCGAGCTGGTCTGTCATAATGTCATATTATAATAGAGACAATAGATCTAGCTGGTCTGTCATAATATAATAGAGACAGTAGATCTAGCTGGTCTGTCATATTATAATAGAGACAGTAGATATAGCTGGTCTGTCATATTATAATAGAGACAATGTATCTAGCTGGTCTGTCATAATACAATAGCGAGAATAGATCTAGCTGGTCTGTCATTTTATAATGGAGTCTGTATATCTACCTGGTCTCTCATAATATAATAGAGACAGTAGATCTAGCTGGTCTGTCATAATACAATAGAGACAGTAGATCTAGCTGGTCTGTCATAATAAAATAGACAGTATATCTAGCTGGTCTGTCATAATATAATAGACAGTAGATTTAGCTGGTCTGTCATAATATAATAGAGAAAGTATATCTACCTGGTCTGTCATTTTATAATAGAGACAGTAGATCTAGCTGGTCTGTCATATTATAATAGAGACAATTTATTTAGCTGGTCTGTCATAATACAATAGCGAGAATATATCTATCTGGTCTGTCATTTTATAATGGAGTCTGTATATCTACCTGGTCTCTCATAATATAATAGAGACAGTAGATCTACCTGGTCTGTCAAAATATAATAGAGACAGTAGATCTAGCTGGACTGTCATAATATAATAGAGACAGTAGATCTAGCTGGTCTGTCATAGTATAATAGGGACAGTAGATTTAGTTGGTCTGTCATAATATAATAGAGACACTAGATCTAGCTGGTCTGTCATAATATAATAGAGATAGTAGATCTAGCTGGTCTGTCATAATACAATAGAGACAGTAGATCTAGCTGGTCTGTCATAATGTCATATTATAATAGAGACACTAGATCTAGCTGGTCTGTCATAATATAATAGAGACAGTAGATCTAGCTGGTCTGTCATAGTATAATAGGGACAGTAGATCTACCTGGTCTGTCAAAATATAATAGAGACAGTAGATCTACCTGGTCTGTCATAATATAATAGAGACAGTAGATCTACCTGGTCTGTCAAAATATAATAGAGACAGTAGATTTAGTTGGTCTGTCATAATATAATAGAGACACTAGATCTAGCTGGTCTGTCATAATATAATAGAGATAGTAGATCTAGCTGGTCTGTCATAATACAATAGAGACAGTAGATCTAGCTGGTCTGTCATAATGTCATATTATAATAGAGACAATAGATCTAGCTGGTCTGTCATAGTATAATAGGGACTTTAGATCTACCTGGTCTGTCAAAATATAATAGAGACAGTAGATCTAGCTGGTCTGTCATAATATAATAGAGACAGTAGATCTACCTGGTCTGTCAAAATATAATAGAGACAGTAGATTTAGTTGGTCTGTCATAATATAATAGAGACACTAGATCTAGCTGGTCTGTCATAATATAATAGAGATAGTAGATCTAGCTGGTCTGTCATATTATAATTGAGACAATAGATCTAGCTGGTCTGTCATAATATAATAGAGACAGCAGATCGAGCCGGTCTGTCATATTATAATAGAGACAATAGATCTAGCTGGTCTGTCATATTATAATAGAGACAGTAGATCTAGCTGGTCTGTCATAATACAATAGAGACAGTAGATTTAGCTGGTCTGTCATAGTATAATAGGGACAGTAGATCTACCTGGTCTGTCAAAATATAATAGAGACAGTAGATCTCGCTGGTCTGTCATAATATAATAGAGACAGTAGATCTAGCTGGTCTGTCATAGTATAATAGGGACAGTAGATCTACCTGGTCTGTCATAATATAATAGAGACAGTAGATCTAGCTGGTCTGTCATAATACAATAGAGACAGTAGATTTAGCTGGTCTGTCATAGCATAATAGAGACATAGAGACAGTAGGGTTAGCTGATCTTTCATAATATACTAGAGACAGTATATCTACCTGGTCTGTCATTTTATAATAGAGAAAGTAGATCTAGCTGGTCTGTCATAATACAATAGAGACAGTAGATCTAGCTGGTCTGTCATAATATAATAGAGACAGTAGATCTAGCTGGTCTGTCATAGTATAATAGAGACAGTAGATCTAGCTGGTCTGTCATTATATAATAGAGACAGTAGATCTAGCTGGTCTGTCATAATATAATAGAGACAGTAGATCTAGCTGGTCTCTCATAATATAATAGAGACAGTAGATCTAGCTGGTCTGTCATAATACAATAGAGACAGTAGATCTAGCTGGTCTGTCATAATACAATACAGACAGTAGATTTAGCTGGTCTGTCATACCATAATAGAGACATAGAGACAGTAGATCTAGCTGGTCTGTCATAATATAATAGAGACAGTAGATCTACCTGGTCTGTCAAAATATAATAGAGACAGTAGATTTAGTTGGTCTGTCATAATATAATAGAGACACTAGATCTAGCTGGTCTGTCATAATATAATAGAGACAGTAGATCTAGCTGGTCTGTCATAATGTCATATTATAATTGAGACAATAGATCTAGCTGGTCTGTCATAATATAATAGAGACAGTAGATCTAGCCGGTCTGTCATATTATAATAGAGACAATTGATCTAGCTGGTCTGTCATAATACAATAGCGAGAATAGATCTAGCTGGTCTGTCATTTTATAATGGAGTCGGTATATCTACTTGGTCTCTCATAATATAATAGAGACAGTAGATCTAGCTGGTCTGTCATAATACAATAGAGACAGTAGATCTAGCTGGTCTGTCATAATAAAATAGACAGTATATCTAGCTGGTCTGTCATAATATAATAGACAGTAGATCTAGCTGGTCTGTCATAATATAATAGAGACAGTATATCGACCTGGTCTGTCATAATATAATAGAGACAGTATATCGACCTGGTCTGTCATAATACAGAAGAGACAGTAGATCTAGCTGGTCTGTCATAATATAATAGACACAGTAGATCTAGCTGGTCTGTTATAATATAATAGAGACAGTAGATCTAGCTGGTCTGTCATAATACAATAGAGACAGTAGATCTAGATGGTCTGTCATAATACAATAGAGACAGTAGATTTAGCTGCTCTGTCATACCATAATAGAGACATAGAGACAGTAGATCTAGCTGGTCTGTCATATTATAATAGAGACAATTGATCTAGCTGGTCTGTCATAATACAATAGAGACAGTAGATCTAGCTGGTCTGGCATATTAAAATAGACAGTATATCTAGCTGGTCTGTCATAATATAATAGACAGTAGATCTAGCTGGTCTGTCATAATATAATAGACACAGTAGATCTGGCTGGTCTGTCATAATATAATAGAGACAGTATATATACCTGGTCTGTCATAATATAATAGAGACAGTATATCGACCTGTTCTGTCATAATATAATAGAGACAGTATATCGACCTGCTCTGTCATAATACAGAAGAGACAGTAGATCTAGCTGGTCTGTCATAATATAATAGACACAGTAGATCTAGCTCGTCTGTTATAATACAATAGAGACAGTAGATCTAGCTGGTCTGTCATAATACAATAGAGACAGTACATTGAGCTGCTCTGTCATACCATAATAGAGACATAGAGACAGTAGATTTAGCTGGTCTGTCATAATATAATAGAGACAGTATATCTACCTGGTCTGTCATTTTATAATAGAGACAGTAGATCTAGCTGGTCTGTCATAATATAATAGAGACAGTAGATCTAGCTGGTCTGTCATAATATAATAGAGACAGTAGATCTAGCTGGTCTGTCATAGTATAATAGGGACAGTAGATCTACCTGGTCTGTCAAAATATAATAGAGACAGTAGATCTAGCTGGTCTGTCATAATATAATAGAGACAGTAGATCTACCTGGTCTGTCAAAATATAATAGAGACAGTAGATCTAGCTGGACTGTCATAATATAATAGAGACACTAGATCTAGCTGGTCTGTCATAATATAATAGAGATAGTAGATCGAGCTGGTCTGTCATAATGTCATATTATAATAGAGACAATAGATCTAGCTGGTCTGTCATAATATAATAGAGACAGTAGATCTAGCTGGTCTGTCATATTATAATAGAGACAGTAGATATAGCTGGTCTGTCATATTATAATAGAGACAATTTATCTAGCTGGTCTGTCATAATACAATAGCGAGAATAGATCTAGCTGGTCTGTCATTTTATAATGGAGTCTGTATATCTACCTGGTCTCTCATAATATAATAGAGACAGTAGATCTAGCTGGTCTGTCATAATACAATAGAGACAGTAGATCTAGCTGGTCTGTCATAATAAAATAGACAGTATATCTAGCTGGTCTGTCATAATATAATAGACAGTAGATTTAGCTGGTCTGTCATAATATAATAGAGAAAGTATATCTACCTGGTCTGTCATTTTATAATAGAGACAGTAGATCTAGCTGGTCTGTCATATTATAATAGAGACAATTTATTTAGCTGGTCTGTCATAATACAATAGCGAGAATATATCTATCTGGTCTGTCATTTTATAATGGAGTCTGTATATCTACCTGGTCTCTCATAATATAATAGAGACAGTAGATCTACCTGGTCTGTCAAAATATAATAGAGACAGTAGATCTAGCTGGACTGTCATAATATAATAGAGACAGTAGATCTAGCTGGTCTGTCATAGTATAATAGGGACAGTAGATTTAGTTGGTCTGTCATAATATAATAGAGACACTAGATCTAGCTGGTCTGTCATAATATAATAGAGATAGTAGATCTAGCTGGTCTGTCATAATACAATAGAGACAGTAGATCTAGCTGGTCTGTCATAATGTCATATTATAATAGAGACACTAGATCTAGCTGGTCTGTCATAATATAATAGAGACAGTAGATCTAGCTGGTCTGTCATAGTATAATAGGGACAGTAGATCTACCTGGTCTGTCAAAATATAATAGAGACAGTAGATCTACCTGGTCTGTCATAATATAATAGAGACAGTAGATCTACCTGGTCTGTCAAAATATAATAGAGACAGTAGATTTAGTTGGTCTGTCATAATATAATAGAGACACTAGATCTAGCTGGTCTGTCATAATATAATAGAGATAGTAGATCTAGCTGGTCTGTCATAATACAATAGAGACAGTAGATCTAGCTGGTCTGTCATAATGTCATATTATAATAGAGACAATAGATCTAGCTGGTCTGTCATAGTATAATAGGGACTTTAGATCTACCTGGTCTGTCAAAATATAATAGAGACAGTAGATCTAGCTGGTCTGTCATAATATAATAGAGACAGTAGATCTACCTGGTCTGTCAAAATATAATAGAGACAGTAGATTTAGTTGGTCTGTCATAATATAATAGAGACACTAGATCTAGCTGGTCTGTCATAATATAATAGAGATAGTAGATCTAGCTGGTCTGTCATATTATAATTGAGACAATAGATCTAGCTGGTCTGTCATAATATAATAGAGACAGCAGATCGAGCCGGTCTGTCATATTATAATAGAGACAATAGATCTAGCTGGTCTGTCATATTATAATAGAGACAATTGATCTAGCTGGTCTGTCATAATACAATAGCGAGAATAGATCTAGCTGGTCTGTCATTTTATAATGGAGTCGGTATATCTACCTGGTCTCTCATAATATAATAGAGACAGTATATCTAGCTGGTCTGTCATAATATAATAGACAGTAGATTTAGCTGGTCTGTCATAATATAATAGAGACAGTATATCTACCTGGTCTGTCATTTTATAATAGAGACAGTCGATCTAGCTGGTCTGTCATAATACAATAGAGACAGTAGATTGAGCTGCTCTGTCATACCATAATAGAGACATAGAGACAGTAGATCTAGCTGGTCTGTCATAATATAATAGAGACAGTAGATCTAGCTGGTCTGTCATAATATAATAGACACAGTAGATCTGGTTGGTCTGTCATTTTATAATAGAGACAGTATATCGACCTGGTCTGTCATAATATAATAGAGACAGTATATCGACCTGGTCTGTCATAATACAGAAGAGACAGTAGATCTAGCTGGTCTGTCATAATATAATAGACACAGTAGATCTAGCTGGTCTGTGATAATACAATAGAGACAGTAGATCTAGCTGGTATGTCATAATACAATAGAGACAGTAGATTTAGCTGGTCTGTCATACCATAATAGAGACATAGAGACAGTAGATTTAGCTGGTCTGTCATAATATAATAGAGACAGTATATCTACCTGGTCTGTCATTTTATAATAGAGACAGTAGATCTAGCTGGTCTGTCATATTATAATAGAGACAATTTATCGAGCTGGTCTGTCATAATACAATAGCGAGAATAGATCTAGCTGGTCTGTCATTTTATAATGGAGTCTGTATATCTACCTGGTCTCTCATAATATGATAGAGACAGTAGATCTAGCTGGTCTGTCATAATATAATAGAGACAGTAGATTTAGCTGGTCTTTCATAATATAATAGAGACAGTATATCTACCTGGTCTGTCATTTTATAATAGAGACAGTAGATCTAGCTGGTCTGTCATAATATAATAGAGACAGTAGATCTAGCTGGTCTGTCATAATATAATAGAGACAGTAGATCTAGCTGGTCTGTCATAGTATAATAGGGACAGTAGATCTACCTGGTCTGTCAAAATATAATAGAGACAGTAGATCTAGCTGGTCTGTCATAATATAATAGAGACAGTAGATCTACCTGGTCTGTCAAAATATAATAGAGACAGTAGATCTAGCTGGACTGTCATAATATAACAGAGACACTAGATCTAGCTGGTCTGTCATAATATAATAGAGATAGTAGATCGAGCTGGTCTGTCATAATGTCATATTATAATAGAGACAATAGATCTAGCTGGTCTGTCATAATATAATAGAGACAGTAGATCTAGCTGGTCTGTCATATTATAATAGAGACAGTAGATATAGCTGGTCTGTCATATTATAATAGAGACAATTTATCTAGCTGGTCTGTCATAATACAATAGCGAGAATAGATCTAGCTGGTCTGTCATTTTATAATGGAGTCTGTATATCTACCTGGTCTCTCATAATATAATAGAGACAGTAGATCTAGCTGGTCTGTCATAATACAATAGAGACAGTAGATCTAGCTGGTCTGTCATATTATAATAGAGACAGTAGATATAGCTGGTCTGTCATATTATAATAGAGACAATTTATCTAGCTGGTCTGTCATAATATAATAGAGACAGTATATCCCACTGGTCTGTCATTTTATAATAGAGACAGTAGATCTAGCTGGTCTGTCATATTATAATAGAGACAATTTATTTAGCTGGTCTGTCATAATACAATAGCGAGAATATATCTATCTGGTCTGTCATTTTATAATGGAGTCTGTATATCTACCTGGTCTCTCATAATATAGTAGAGACAGTAGATCTAGCTGGTCTGTCATAATACAATAGAGACAGTAGATCTAGCTGGTCTGTCATAATAAAATAGACAGTATATCTAGCTGGTCTGTCATAATATAATAGACAGTAGATTTAGCTGGTCTGTCATAATATAATAGAGACAGTATATCTACCTGGTCTGTCATTTTATAATAGAGACAGTAGATCTAGCTGGTCTGTCATATTATAATAGAGACAATTTATTTAGCTGGTCTGTCATAATACAATAGCGAGAATATATCTATCTGGTCTGTCATTTTATAATGGAGTCTGTATATCTACCTGGTCTCTCATAATATAATAGAGACAGTAGATCTACCTGGTCTGTCAAAATATAATAGAGACAGTAGATCTAGCTGGTCTGTCATAATATAATAGAGACAGTAGATCTAGCTGGTCTGTCATAATACAATAGAGACAGTAGATTTAGCTGGTCTGTCATAGCATAATAGAGACATAGAGACAGTAGATTTAGCTGGTCTTTCATAATAAAATAGACAGTATATCTACCTGGTCTGTCATTTTATAATAGAGACAGTAGATCTAGCTGGTCTGTCATAATATAATAGAGACAGTAGATCTAGCTGGTCTGTCATAATATAATAGAGACAGTAGATCTAGCTGGTCTGTCATAGTATAATAGGGACAGTAGATTTAGTTGGTCTGTCATAATATAATAGAGACACTAGATCTAGCTGGTCTGTCATAATATAATAGAGATAGTAGATCTAGCTGGTCTGTCATAATACAATAGAGACAGTAGATCTAGCTGGTCTGTCATAATGTCATATTATAATAGAGACACTAGATCTAGCTGGTCTGTCATAATATAATAGAGACAGTAGATCTAGCTGGTCTGTCATAGTATAATAGGGAGAGTAGATCTACTTGGTCTGTCAAAATATAATAGAGACAGTAGATCTACCTGGTCTGTCATAATATAATAGAGACAGTAGATCTACCTGGTCTGTCAAAATATAATAGAGACAGTAGATTTAGTTGGTCTGTCATAATATAATAGAGACACTAGATCTAGCTGGTCTGTCATAATATAATAGAGATAGTAGATCTAGCTGGTCTGTCATAATACAATAGAGACAGTAGATCTAGCTGGTCTGTCATAATGTCATATTATAATAGAGACAATAGATCTAGCTGGTCTGTCATAGTATAATAGGGACTTTAGATCTACCTGGTCTGTCAAAATATAATAGAGACAGTAGATCTAGCTGGTCTGTCATAATATAATAGAGACAGTAGATCTACCTGGTCTGTCAAAATATAATAGAGACAGTAGATTTAGTTGGTCTGTCATAATATAATAGAGACACTAGATCTAGCTGGTCTGTCATAATATAATAGAGATAGTAGATCTAGCTGGTCTGTCATATTATAATTGAGACAATAGATCTAGCTGGTCTGTCATAATATAATAGAGACAGCAGATCGAGCCGGTCTGTCATATTATAATAGAGACAATAGATCTAGCTGGTCTGTCATATTATAATAGAGACAATTGATCTAGCTGGTCTGTCATAGTATAATAGGGAGAGTAGATCTACTTGGTCTGTCGGTCCTTCTGTAGCTCAGTTGGTAGAGCATGGCGCTTGTAACGCCAGGGTAGTGGGTTCGATCCCCGGGACCACCCATACATAGAATGTATGCACACATGACTGTAAGTCGCTTTGGATAAAAGCGTCAGCTAAATGGCATATATTATTATTATTATATTATATAATAGAGACAGTAGATCTACCTGGTCTGTCATAATATAATAGAGACAGTAGATCTACCTGGTCTGTCAAAATATAATAGAGACAGTAGATTTAGTTGGTCTGTCATAATATAATAGAGACACTAGATCTAGCTGGTCTGTCATAATATAATAGAGATAGTAGATCTAGCTGGTCTGTCATAATACAATAGAGACAGTAGATCTAGCTGGTCTGTCATAATGTCATATTATAATAGAGACAATAGATCTAGCTGGTCTGTCATAGTATAATAGGGACTTTAGATCTACCTGGTCTGTCAAAATATAATAGAGACAGTAGATCTAGCTGGTCTGTCATAATATAATAGAGACAGTAGATCTACCTGGTCTGTCAAAATATAATAGAGACAGTAGATTTAGTTGGTCTGTCATAATATAATAGAGACACTAGATCTAGCTGGTCTGTCATAATATAATAGAGATAGTAGATCTAGCTGGTCTGTCATATTATAATTGAGACAATAGATCTAGCTGGTCTGTCATAATATAATAGAGACAGCAGATCGAGCCGGTCTGTCATATTATAATAGAGACAATAGATCTAGCTGGTCTGTCATATTATAATAGAGACAATTGATCTAGCTGGTCTGTCATAATACAATAGCGAGAATAGATCTAGCTGGTCTGTCATTTTATAATGGAGTCGGTATATCTACCTGGTCTCTCATAATATAATAGAGACAGTATATCTAGCTGGTCTGTCATAATATAATAGACAGTAGATTTAGCTGGTCTGTCATAATATAATAGAGACAGTATATCTACCTGGTCTGTCATTTTATAATAGAGACAGTCGATGTAGCTGGTCTGTCATAATACAATAGAGACAGTAGATTGAGCTGCTCTGTCATACCATAATAGAGACATAGAGACATTTGATTTAGCTGGTCTTTCACAATATAATAGAGACAGTATATCTACCTGGTCTGTCATTTTATAATAGAGACAGTAGATCTAGCTGGTCTGTCATAATATAATAGAGACAGTAGATCTAGCTGGTCTGTCATAATATAATAGAGACAGTAGATCTAGCTGGTCTGTCATAGTATAATAGGGACAGTAGATCTAGCTGGTCTGTCATAATATAATAGACAGTAGATCTAGCTGGTCTGTCATAATATAATAGACACAGTAGATCTGGCTGGTCTGTCATATTATAATAGAGACAGTATATCGACCTGGTCTGTCATAATATAATAGAGACAGTATATCGACCTGGTCTGTCATAATACAGAAGAGACAGTAGATCTAGCTGGTCTGTCATAATATAATAGACACAGTAGATCTAGCTGGTCTGTGATAATACAATAGAGACAGTAGATCTAGCTGGTATGTCATAATACAATAGAGACAGTAGATTTAGCTGGTCTGTCATACCATAATAGAGACATAGAGACAGTAGATTTAGCTGGTCTGTCATAATATAATAGAGACAGTATATCTACCTGGTCTGTCATTTTATAATAGAGACAGTAGATCTAGCTGGTCTGTCATATTATAATAGAGACAATTTATCAAGCTGGTCTGTCATAATACAATAGCGAGAATAGATCTAGCTGGTCTGTCATTTTATAATGGAGTCTGTATATCTACCTGGTCTCTCATAATATAGTAGAGACAGTAGATCTAGCTGGTCTGTCATAATACAATAGAGGCAGTAGATCTAGCTGGTCTGTCATAATAAAATAGACAGTATATCTAGCTGGTCTGTCATAATATAATAGACAGTAGATTTAGCTGGTCTGTCATAATATAATAGAGACAGTATATCTACCTGGTCTCTCATAATATAATAGAGACAGTAGATCTAGCTGGTCTGTCATAATATAATAGAGACAGTAGATCTAGCTGGTCTGTCATAATATAATAGAGACAGTAGATCTAGCTGGTCTGTCATAATATAATAGAGACAGTAGATCTAGCTGGTCTGTCATAGTATAATAGGGACAGTAGATCTACCTGGTCTGTCAAAATATAATAGAGACAGTAGATCTAGCTGGTCTGTCATAATATAATAGAGACAGTAGATCTAGCTGGTCTGTCATAATACAATAGAGACAGTAGATTTAGCTGGTCTGTCATAGCATAATAGAGACATAGAGACAGTAGATTTAGCTGGTCTTTCATAATAAAATAGAAAGTATATCTACCTGGTCTGTCATTTTATAATAGAGACAGTAGATCTAGCTGGTCTGTCATAATATAATAGAGACAGTAGATCTAGCTGGTCTGTCATAATATAATAGAGACAGTAGATCTAGCTGGTCTGTCATAGTATAATAGGGACAGTAGATTTAGTTGGTCTGTCATAATATAATAGAGACACTAGATCTAGCTGGTCTGTCATAATATAATAGAGATAGTAGATCTAGCTGGTCTGTCATAATACAATAGAGACAGTAGATCTAGCTGGTCTGTCATAATGTCATATTATAATAGAGACACTAGATCTAGCTGGTCTGTCATAATATAATAGAGACAGTAGATCTAGCTGGTCTGTCATAGTATAATAGGGACAGTAGATCTACCTGGTCTGTCAAAATATAATAGAGACAGTAGATCTACCTGGTCTGTCATAATATAATAGAGACAGTAGATCTACCTGGTCTGTCAAAATATAATAGAGACAGTAGATCTAGCTGGTCTGTCAAAATATAATAGAGACAGTAGATCTAGCTGGTCTGTCATAATATAATAGAGACAGTAGATCTACCTGGTCTGTCAAAATATAATAGAGACAGTAGATTTAGTTGGTCTGTCATAATATAATAGAGACACTAGATCTAGCTGGTCTGTCATAATATAATAGAGATAGTAGATCTAGCTGGTCTGTCATATTATAATTGAGACAATAGATCTAGCTGGTCTGTCATAATATAATAGAGACAGCAGATCGAGCCGGTCTGTCATATTATAATAGAGACAATAGATCTAGCTGGTCTGTCATATTATAATAGAGACAATTGATCTAGCTGGTCTGTCATAATACAATAGCGAGAATAGATCTAGCTGGTCTGTCATTTTATAATGGAGTCGGTATATCTACCTGGTCTCTCATAATATAATAGAGACAGTATATCTAGCTGGTCTGTCATAATATAATAGACAGTAGATCTAGCTGGTCTGTCATAATATAATAGACACAGTAGATCTAGCTGGTCTGTCATAATATAATAGAGACAGTATATCGACCTGGTCTGTCATAATATAATAGAGACAGTATATCGACCTGGTCTGTCATAATACAGAAGAGACAGTAGATCTAGCTGGTCTGTCATAATATAATAGACACAGTAGATCTAGCTGGTCTGTCATAATATAATAGAGACAGTATATCTACCTGGTCTGTCATTTTATAATAGAGACAGTAGAGCTACCTGGTCTGTCAAAATATAATAGAGAAAGTAGATTTAGTTGGTCTGTCATAATATAATAGAGACACTAGATCTAGCTGGTCTGTCATAATATAGTAGAGACAGTATATCTACCTGGTCTGTCATAATATAATAGAGACAGTATATCGACCTGGTCTGTCATAATATAATAGAGACAGTATATCGACCTGGTCTGTCATAATACAGAAGAGACAGTAGATCTAGCTGGTCTGTCATAATATAATAGACACAGTAGATCTAGCTGGTCTGTTATAATATAATAGAGACAGTAGATCTAGCTGGTCTGTCATAATACAGAAGAGACAGTAGATTTAGCTGGTCTGTCATAATATAATAGAGACAGTATATCTACCTGGTCTGTCATTTTATAATAGAGACAGTAGATCTAGCTGGTCTGTCATAATATAATAGAGACAGTAGATCTAGCTGGTCTGTCATAATATAATAGAGAAAGTAGATCTAGCTGGTCTGTCATAATACAATAGAGACAGTAGATTTAGCTGCTCTGTCATACCATAATAGAGACATAGAGACAGTAGATTTAGCTGGTCTGTCATAATATAATAGAGACAGTAGATCTAGCTGGTCTGTCATAATATAATAGAGACAGTAGATCTAGCTGTTCTGTCATAGTATAATAGGGACACTAGATCTACCTGGTCTGTCAAAATATAATAGAGACAGTAGATCTAGCTGGTCTGTCATAATATAATAGAGACAGTAGATCTACCTGGTCTGTCAAAATATAATAGAGACAGTAGATTTAGTTGGTATGTCATAATATAATAGAGACACTAGATCTAGCTGGTCTGTCATAATATAATAGAGACAGTATATCTACCTGGTCTGTCATAATATAATAGAGACAGTATATCGACCTGGTCTGTCATAATACAGAAGAGACAGTAGATCTAGCTGGTCTGTCATAATATAATAGAGACAGTAGATCTAGCTGGTCTGTGATAATACAATAGAGACAGTAGATCTAGCAGGTCTGTCATAATATAATAGAGACAGTATATCGACCTGGTCTGTCATAATATAATAGAGACAGTAGATCTAGCTGGTCTGTGATAATACAATAGAGACAGTAGATCTACCTGGTCTGTCATAATATAATAGAGACAGTATATCGACCTGGTCTGTCATAATATAATAGAGACAGTATATCGACCTGGTCTGTCATAATACAGAAGAGACAGTAGATCTAGCTGGTCTGTCATAATACAATAGAGACAGTAGATCTAGCCGGTCTGTCATATTATAATAGAGACAGTAGATCTAGCTGGTCTGTCATAATATAACAGAGACAGTAGATCTACCTGGTCTGTCAAAATATAATAGAGACAGTAGATCTAGCTGGTCTGTGATAATACAATAGAGACAGTAGATCTAGCTGGTCTGTCATAATATAATAGAGACAGTATATCGACCTGGTCTGTCATAATACAGAAGAGACAGTAGATCTAGCTGGTCTGTCATAATACAATAGAGACAGCAGATCTACCTGGTCTGTCATAATATAATAGAGACAGTATATCGACCTGGTCTGTCATAATACAGAAGAGACAGTAGATCTAGCTGGTCTATCATAATACAATAGAGACAGCAGATCTAGCTGGTCTGTCATAATACAATAGATACAGTAGATTTAGCTGGTCTGTCATAATATAATAGAGACAGTATATCTACCTGGTCTGTCATTTTATAATAGAGACAGTAGATCTAGCTGGTCTGTCATAATATAATAGAGACAGTAGATCTAGCTGGTCTGTCATAATATAATAGAGACAGTAGATCTAGCTGGTCTGTCATAGTATAATAGGGACAGTAGATCTAGCTGCTCTGTCATAATGTCATATTATAATTGAGACAATAGATCTAGCTGGTCTGTCATAATATAATAGAGACAGTAGATCTACCTGGTCTGTCAAAATATAATAGAGACAGTAGATCTAGCTGGTCTGTGATAATACAATAGAGACAGTAGATCTAGCAGGTCTGTCATAATATAATAGAGACAGTATATCGACCTGGTCTGTCATAATACAGAAGAGACAGTAGATCTAGCTGGTCTGTCATAATACAATAGAGACAGCAGATCTACCTGGTCTGTCATAATATAATAGAGACAGTATATCGACCTGGTCTGTCATAATACAGAAGAGACAGTAGATCTAGCTGGTCTGTCATAATACAATAGAGACAGCAGATCTAGCTGGTCTGTCATAATACAATAGATACAGTAGATTTAGCTGGTCTGTCATAATATAATAGAGACAGTATATCTACCTGGTCTGTCATAGTATAATAGGGACAGTAGATCTAGCTGCTCTGTCATAATGTCATATTATAATTGAGACAATAGATCTAGCTGGTCTGTCATAATATAATAGAGACAGTAGATCTAGCCGGTCTGTCATATTATAATAGAGACAGTAGATCTTGCTGGTCTGTCATAATATAATAGAGACAGTAGATCTACCTGGTCTGTCAAAATATAATAGAGACAGTAGATCGACCTGGTCTGTCATAATACAGAAGAGACAGTAGATCTAGCTGGTCTGTCATAATACAATAGAGACAGTAGATTTAGTTGGTCTGTCATAATATAATAGAGACAGTATATCTACCTGGTCTGTCATAGTATAATAGGGACAGTAGATCTAGCTGCTCTGTCATAATGTCATATTATAATAGAGACAGTAGATCTAGCTGGTCTGTCATAATATAATAGAGACAGTACATCTAGCTGGTCTGTCATACTATAATAGAGACAGTATATCTACCTGGTCTGTCATTTTATAATAGAGACAGTAGATCTAGCTGGTCTGTCATAATATAATAGAGACAGTAGATCTAGCTGGTCTGTCATAATATAATAGAGACAGTATATCTAGCTGGTCTGTCATAGTATAATAGGGACAGTAGATCTACCTGGTCTGTCAAAATATAATAGAGACAGTAGATCTAGCTGGTCTGTCATAATATAATAGAGACAGTAGATCTACCTGGTCTGTCAAAATATAATAGAGACAGTAGATTTAGTTGGTCTGTCATAATATAATAGAGACAGTAGATCTAGCTGGTCTGTCATAATATAATAGAGACAGTATATCTACCTGGTCTGTCATAATATAATAGAGACAGTATATCGACCTGGTCTGTCATAATACAGAAGAGACAGTATATCTACCTGGTCTGTCATAATATAATAGAGACAGTATATCTACCTGGTCTGTCATAATATAATAGAGACAGTATATCGACCTGGTCTGTCATAATATAATAGAGACAGTATATCGACCTGGTCTGTCATAATACAGAAGAGACAGTATATCTACCTGGTCTGTCATTTTATAATAGAGACAGTAGATCTAGCTGGTCTGTCATAATATAATAGAGACAGTAGATCTAGCTGGTCTGTCATAATATAATAGAGACAGTAGATCTAGCTGGTCTGTCATAATATAATAGAGACAGTAGATCTAGCTGGTCTGTCATAGTATAATAGGGACAGTAGATCTACCTGGTCTGTCAAAATATAATAGAGACAGTAGATCTAGCTGGTCTGTCATAATATAATAGAGACAGTAGATCTACCTGGTCTGTCAAAATATAATAGAGACAGTAGATCTAGCTGGTCTGTGATAATACAATAGAGACAGTAGATCTAGCTGGTCTGTCATAATACAATAGAGACAGTAGATTTAGCTGCTCTGTCATACCATAATAGAGACATAGAGACAGTAGATTTAGCTGGTCTGTCATAATATAATAGAGACAGTAGATCTAGCTGGTCTGTCATAATAGAATAGAGACAGTAGATCTAGCTGTTCTGTCATAGTATAATAGGGACAGTAGATCTACCTGGTCTGTCAAAATATAATAGATACAGTAGATCTAGCTGGTCTGTCATAATATAATAGAGACAGTAGATCTACCTGGTCTGTCAAAATATAATAGAGGCAGTAGATTTAGTTGGTCTGTCATAATATAATAGAGACAGTAGATCTAGCTGGTCTGTCATAATATAATAGAGACAGTATATCTACCTGGTCTGTCATAATATAATAGAGACAGTATATCGACCTGGTCTGTCATAATACAGAAGAGACAGTAGATCTAGCTGGTCTGTCATAATACAATAGAGACAGTAGATCTAGCTGGTCTGTCATAATACAATAGAGACAGTAGATTTAGCTGGTCTGTCATAATATAATAGAGACAGTATATCTAGCTGGTCTGTCATTTTATAATAGAGACAGTAGATCTAGCTGGTCTGTCATAATATAATAGAGACAGTAGATATAGCTGGTCTGTCATAATATAATAGAGACAGTATATCTACCTGGTCTGTCATTTTATAATAGAGACAGTAGATCTAGCTGGTCTGTCATAATATAATAGAGACAGTAGATCTAGCTGGTCTGTCATAATATAATAGAGACAGTAGATCTAGCTGGTCTGTCATAGTATAATAGGGACAGTAGATCTAGCTGGTCTGTCATAATGTCATATTATAATTGAGACAATAGATCTAGCTGGTCTGTCATAATATAATAGAGACAGTAGATCTAGCCGGTCTGTCATATTATAATAGAGACAGTAGATCTAGCTGGTCTGTCATATTATAATAGAGACAATTGATCTAGCTGGTCTGTCATAATACAATAGCGAGAATAGATCTAGCTGGTCTGTCATTTTATAATGGAGTCGGTATATCTACCTGGTCTCTCATAATATAACAGAGACAGTAGATCGAGCTGGTCTGTCATAATACAATAGAGACAGTAGATCTAGCTGGTCTGTCATAATAAAATAGACAGTATATCTAGCTGGTCTGTCATAATATAATAGACAGTAGATCTAGCTTGTCTGTCATAATATAATAGAGACAGTAGATCTGGCTGGTCTGTCATAATATAATAGAGACAGTAGATCTACCTGGTCTGTCAAAATATAATAGAGACAGTAGATTTAGTTGGTCTGTCATAATATAATAGAGACACTAGATCTAGCTGGTCTGTCATAATATAATAGAGATAGCAGATCTAGCTGGTCTGTCATAATACAATAGAGACAGTAGATCTAGCTGGTCTGTCATAATACAATAGAGACAGTAGATTTAGTTGGTCTGTCATAATATAATAGAGACAGTATATCTACCTGGTCTGTCATAGTATAATAGGGACAGTAGATCTAGCTGCTCTGTCATAATGTCATATTATAATAGAGACAGTAGATCTAGCTGGTCTGTCATAATATAATAGAGACAGTACATCTAGCTGGTCTGTCATAATATAATAGAGACAGTATATCTACCTGGTCTGTCATTTTATAATAGAGACAGTAGATCTAGCTGGTCTGTCATAATATAATAGAGACAGTAGATCTAGCTGGTCTGTCATAATATAATAGAGACAGTATATCTAGCTGGTCTGTCATAGTATAATAGGGACAGTAGATCTACCTGGTCTGTCAAAATATAATAGAGACAGTAGATCTAGCTGGTCTGTCATAATATAATAGAGACAGTAGATCTACCTGGTCTGTCAAAATATAATAGAGACAGTAGATTTAGTTGGTCTGTCATAATATAATAGAGACAGTAGATCTAGCTGGTCTGTCATAATATAATAGAGACAGTATATCTACCTGGTCTGTCATAATATAATAGAGACAGTATATCGACCTGGTCTGTCATAATACAGAAGAGACAGTATATCTACCTGGTCTGTCATAATATAATAGAGACAGTAGATCTAGCTGGTCTGTCATAATATAATAGAGACAGTAGATCTAGCTGGTCTGTCATAATATAATAGAGAGACAGTAGATCTAGCTGGTCTGTCATAATATAATAGAGACAGTAGATCTAGCTGGTCTGTCATAGTATAATAGGGACAGTAGATCTACCTGGTCTGTCAACATATAATAGAGACAGTAGATCTAGCTGGTCTGTCATAATACAATAGAGACAGTAGATCTAGCTGGTCTGTCATAATACAATAGAGACAGTAGATTTAGCTGCTCTGTCATACCATAATAGAGACATAGAGACAGTAGATTTAGCTGGTCTGTCATAATATAATAGAGACAGTAGATCTAGCTGGTCTGTCATAATAGAATAGAGACAGTAGATCTAGCTGTTCTGTCATAGTATAATAGGGACAGTAGATCTACCTGGTCTGTCAAAATATAATAGATACAGTAGATCTAGCTGGTCTGTCATAATATAATAGAGACAGTAGATCTACCTGGTCTGTCAAAATATAATAGAGGCAGTAGATTTAGTTGGTCTGTCATAATATAATAGAGACAGTAGATCTAGCTGGTCTGTCATAATATAATAGAGACAGTATATCTACCTGGTCTGTCATAATATAATAGAGACAGTATATCGACCTGGTCTGTCATAATACAGAAGAGACAGTAGATCTAGCTGGTCTGTCATAATACAATAGAGACAGTAGATCTAGCTGGTCTGTCATAATACAATAGAGACAGTAGATTTAGCTGGTCTGTCATAATATAATAGAGACAGTATATCTAGCTGGTCTGTCATTTTATAATGGAGTCGGTATATCTACCTGGTCTCTCATAATATAACAGAGACAGTAGATCGAGCTGGTCTGTCATAATACAATAGAGACAGTAGATCTAGCTGGTCTGTCATAATAAAATAGACAGTATATCTAGCTGGTCTGTCATAATATAATAGACAGTAGATCTAGCTTGTCTGTCATAATATAATAGAGACAGTAGATCTGGCTGGTCTGTCATAATATAATAGAGACAGTAGATCTACCTGGTCTGTCAAAATATAATAGAGACAGTAGATTTAGTTGGTCTGTCATAATATAATAGAGACACTAGATCTAGCTGGTCTGTCATAATATAATAGAGATAGCAGATCTAGCTGGTCTGTCATAATACAATAGAGACAGTAGATCTAGCTGGTCTGTCATAATACAATAGAGACAGTAGATTTAGTTGGTCTGTCATAATATAATAGAGACAGTATATCTACCTGGTCTGTCATAGTATAATAGGGACAGTAGATCTAGCTGCTCTGTCATAATGTCATATTATAATAGAGACAGTAGATCTAGCTGGTCTGTCATAATATAATAGAGACAGTACATCTAGCTGGTCTGTCATAATATAATAGAGACAGTATATCTACCTGGTCTGTCATTTTATAATAGAGACAGTAGATCTAGCTGGTCTGTCATAATATAATAGAGACAGTAGATCTAGCTGGTCTGTCATAATATAATAGAGACAGTATATCTAGCTGGTCTGTCATAGTATAATAGGGACAGTAGATCTACCTGGTCTGTCAAAATATAATAGAGACAGTAGATCTAGCTGGTCTGTCATAATATAATAGAGACAGTAGATCTACCTGGTCTGTCAAAATATAATAGAGACAGTAGATTTAGTTGGTCTGTCATAATATAATAGAGACAGTAGATCTAGCTGGTCTGTCATAATATAATAGAGACAGTATATCTACCTGGTCTGTCATAATATAATAGAGACAGTATATCGACCTGGTCTGTCATAATACAGAAGAGACAGTATATCTACCTGGTCTGTCATAATATAATAGAGACAGTAGATCTAGCTGGTCTGTCATAATATAATAGAGACAGTAGATCTAGCTGGTCTGTCATAATATAATAGAGACAGTAGATCTAGCTGGTCTGTCATAATATAATAGAGACAGTAGATCTAGCTGGTCTGTCATAGTATAATAGGGACAGTAGATCTACCTGGTCTGTCAACATATAATAGAGACAGTAGATCTAGCTGGTCTGTCATAATACAATAGAGACAGTAGATCTAGCTGGTCTGTCATAATACAATAGAGACAGTAGATTTAGCTGCTCTGTCATACCATAATAGAGACATAGAGACAGTAGATTTAGCTGGTCTGTCATAATATAATAGAGACAGTAGATCTAGCTGGTCTGTCATAATAGAATAGAGACAGTAGATCTAGCTGTTCTGTCATAGTATAATAGGGACAGTAGATCTACCTGGTCTGTCAAAATATAATAGATACAGTAGATCTAGCTGGTCTGTCATAATATAATAGAGACAGTAGATCTACCTGGTCTGTCAAAATATAATAGAGGCAGTAGATTTAGTTGGTCTGTCATAATATAATAGAGACAGTAGATCTAGCTGGTCTGTCATAATATAATAGAGACAGTATATCTACCTGGTCTGTCATAATATAATAGAGACAGTATATCGACCTGGTCTGTCATAATACAGAAGAGACAGTAGATCTAGCTGGTCTGTCATAATACAATAGAGACAGTAGATCTAGCTGGTCTGTCATAATACAATAGAGACAGTAGATTTAGCTGGTCTGTCATAATATAATAGAGACAGTATATCTAGCTGGTCTGTCATTTTATAATAGAGACAGTAGATCTAGCTGGTCTGTCATAATATAATAGAGACAGTAGATATAGCTGGTCTGTCATAATATAATAGAGACAGTATATCTACCTGGTCTGTCATTTTATAATAGAGACAGTAGATCTAGCTGGTCTGTCATAATATAATAGAGACAGTAGATCTAGCTGGTCTGTCATAATATAATAGAGACAGTAGATCTAGCTGGTCTGTCATAGTATAATAGGGACAGTAGATCTAGCTGGTCTGTCATAATGTCATATTATAATTGAGACAATAGATCTAGCTGGTCTGTCATAATATAATAGAGACAGTAGATCTAGCCGGTCTGTCAAAATATAATAGAGACAGTAGATCTAGCTGGTCTGTCATAATATAATAGAGACAGTAGATCTACCTGGTCTGTCAAAATATAATAGAGACAGTAGATTTAGTTGGTCTGTCATAATATAATAGAGACAGTAGATCTAGCTGGTCTGTCATAATATAATAGAGACAGTATATCTACCTGGTCTGTCATAATATAATAGAGACAGTATATCGACCTGGTCTGTCATAATACAGAAGAGACAGTATATCTACCTGGTCTGTCATAATATAATAGAGACAGTAGATCTAGCTGGTCTGTCATAATATAATAGAGACAGTAGATCTAGCTGGTCTGTCATAATATAATAGAGACAGTAGATCTAGCTGGTCTGTCATAATATAATAGAGACAGTAGATCTAGCTGGTCTGTCATAGTATAATAGGGACAGTAGATCTACCTGGTCTGTCAAAATATAATAGAGACAGTAGATCTAGCTGGTCTGTCATAATACAATAGAGACAGTAGATCTAGCTGGTCTGTCATAATACAATAGAGACAGTAGATTTAGCTGCTCTGTCATACCATAATAGAGACATAGAGACAGTAGATTTAGCTGGTCTGTCATAATATAATAGAGACAGTAGATCTAGCTGGTCTGTCATAATAGAATAGAGACAGTAGATCTAGCTGTTCTGTCATAGTATAATAGGGACAGTAGATCTACCTGGTCTGTCAAAATATAATAGATACAGTAGATCTAGCTGGTCTGTCATAATATAATAGAGACAGTAGATCTACCTGGTCTGTCAAAATATAATAGAGGCAGTAGATTTAGTTGGTCTGTCATAATATAATAGAGACAGTAGATCTAGCTGGTCTGTCATAATATAATAGAGACAGTATATCTACCTGGTCTGTCATAATATAATAGAGACAGTATATCGACCTGGTCTGTCATAATACAGAAGAGACAGTAGATCTAGCTGGTCTGTCATAATACAATAGAGACAGTAGATCTAGCTGGTCTGTCATAATACAATAGAGACAGTAGATTTAGCTGGTCTGTCATAATATAATAGAGACAGTATATCTAGCTGGTCTGTCATTTTATAATAGAGACAGTAGATCTAGCTGGTCTGTCATAATATAATAGAGACAGTAGATATAGCTGGTCTGTCATAATATAATAGAGACAGTATATCTACCTGGTCTGTCATTTTATAATAGAGACAGTAGATCTAGCTGGTCTGTCATAATATAATAGAGACAGTAGATCTAGCTGGTCTGTCATAATATAATAGAGACAGTAGATCTAGCTGGTCTGTCATAGTATAATAGGGACAGTAGATCTAGCTGGTCTGTCATAATGTCATATTATAATTGAGACAATAGATCTAGCTGGTCTGTCATAATATAATAGAGACAGTAGATCTAGCCGGTCTGTCATATTATAATAGAGACAGTAGATCTAGCTGGTCTGTCATATTATAATAGAGACAATTGATCTAGCTGGTCTGTCATAATACAATAGCGAGAATAGATCTAGCTGGTCTGTCATTTTATAATGGAGTCGGTATATCTACCTGGTCTCTCATAATATAACAGAGACAGTAGATCGAGCTGGTCTGTCATAATACAATAGAGACAGTAGATCTAGCTGGTCTGTCATAATAAAATAGACAGTATATCTAGCTGGTCTGTCATAATATAATAGACAGTAGATCTAGCTTGTCTGTCATAATATAATAGAGACAGTAGATCTGGCTGGTCTGTCATAATATAATAGAGACAGTAGATCTACCTGGTCTGTCAAAATATAATAGAGACAGTAGATTTAGTTGGTCTGTCATAATATAATAGAGACACTAGATCTAGCTGGTCTGTCATAATATAATAGAGATAGCAGATCTAGCTGGTCTGTCATAATACAATAGAGACAGTAGATCTAGCTGGTCTGTCATAATGTCATATTATAATAGAGACAATAGATCTAGCAGGTCTGTCATAATATAATAGAGACAGTAGATCTAGCTGGTCTGTCATAGTATAATAGGGACAGTAGATCTACCTGGTCTGTCAAAATATAATAGAGACAGTAGATTTAGTTGGTCTGTCATAATATAATAGAGACACTAGATCTAGCGGGTCTGTCATAATATAATAGAGATAGTAGATCTAGCTGGTCTGTCATAATATAAAAGAGATAGTAGATCTAGCTGGTCTGTCATAATACAATAGAGACAATAGATCTAGCTGGTCTGTCATAATATAATAGAGACAGTAGATCTAGCCGGTCTGTCATATTATAATAGAGACAATAGATCTAGCTGGTCTGTCATATTATAATAGAGACAATTGATCTAGCTGGTCTGTCATAATACAATAGCGAGAATAGATCTAGCTGGTCTGTCATTTTATAATGGAGTCGGTATATCTACCTGGTCTCTCATAATATAATAGAGAGTGTAGATCTAGCTGGTCTGTCATAATACAATAGAGACAGTAGATCTAGCTGGTCTGTCATAATAAAATAGACAGTATATCTAGCTGGTCTGTCATAATATAATAGACAGTAGATCTAGCTGGTCTGTCATAATATAATAGACACAGTAGATCTAGCTGGTCTGTCATAATATAATAGAGACAGTAGATCTAGCTGGTCTGTCATAGTATAATAGGGACAGTAGATCTAGCTGGTCTGTCATAATATAATAGAGACATTATATCTACCTGGTCTCTCATAATATAATAGAGACAGTAGATCTAGCTGGTCTGTCATAATACAATAGAGACAGTAGATCTAGCTGGTCTGTCATAATAAAATAGACAGTATATCTAGCTGGTCTGTCATAATATAATAGACAGTAGATCTAGCTGGTCTGTCATAATATAATAGACACAGTAGATCTAGCTGGTCTGTCATAATATAATAGAGACAGTAGATCTACCTGGTCTGTCATTTTATAATAGAGACAGTAGATCTAGCTGGTCTGTCATATTATAATAGAGACAGTAGATCTAGCTGGTCTGTCATAATATAATAGAGACATTATATCTACCTGGTCTGTCATTTTATAATAGAGACAGTAGATCTAGCTGGTCTGTCATAATATAATAGAGACAGTAGATCTAGTTGGTCTGTCATAATATAATAGAGACAGTAGATCTACCGTGTCTGTCAAAATATAATAGAGACAGTAGATTTAGTTGGTCTGTCATAATATAATAGAGCCACTAGATCTAGCTGGT
Source organism: Oncorhynchus keta (assembly GCF_023373465.1). Classification (NCBI taxonomy): domain Eukaryota; kingdom Metazoa; phylum Chordata; class Actinopteri; order Salmoniformes; family Salmonidae; genus Oncorhynchus; species Oncorhynchus keta. The sequence continues at coordinate 22,999,660 of NC_068453.1, read as the reverse complement.
CTGTCATAATATAATTGAGACAGTATATCTACCTGGTCTGTCATAATATAATAGAGACAGTATATCGACCTGGTCTGTCATAATATAATAGAGACAGTATATCGACCTGGTCTGTCATAATACAGAAGAGACAGTAGATCGAGCTGGTCTGCCATAATATAATAGACACAGTAGATCTAGCTGGTCTGTCATAATACAATAGAGACAGTAGATTTAGTTGCTCTGTCATACCATAATAGAGACATAGAGACAGTAGATTTAGCTGCTTTGTCATACCATAATAGAGACATGGAGACAGTAGATTTAGCTGCTCTGTCATACCATAATAGAGACAGAGAGACAGTAGATTTAGCTGGTCTGTCATAATATAATAGAGACAGTAGATCTAGCTGGTCTGTCATAGTATAATAGGGACAGTAGATCTAGCTGGTCTGTCATAATGTTATTATAATTGAGACAATAGATCTAGCCGGTCTGTCATAATATAATAGAGACAGTAGATCTAGCCGGTCTGTCATATTATAATAGAGACAGTAGATCTAGCTGGTCTGTCATATTATAATAGAGACAATTGATCTAGCTGGTCTGTCATAATACAATAGCGAGAATAGATCTAGCTGGTCTGTCATTTTATAATGGAGTCGGTATATCTACCTGGTCTCTCATAATATAATAGAGACAGTAGATCGAGCTGGTCTGTCATAATACAATAGAGACAGTAGATCTAGCTGGTCTGTCATAATAAAATAGACAGTATATCTAGCTGGTCTGTCATAATATAATAGACAGTAGATCTAGCTCGTCTGTCATAATATAATAGACACAGTAGATCTGGCTGGTCTGTCATAATATAATAGAGACAGTAGATCTAGCAGGTCTGTCATAATATAATAGAGACAGTAGATCTAGCTGGTCTGTCATAGTATAATAGGGACAGTAGATCTACCTGGTCTGTCAAAATATAATAGAGACAGTAGATTTAGTTGGTCTGTCATAATATAATAGAGACACTAGATCTAGCTGGTCTGTCATAATATAATAGAGATAGTAGATCTAGCTGGTCTGTCATAATATATTAGAGATAGTAGATCTAGCTGGTCTGTCATAATACAATAGAGACAATAGATCTAGCTGGTCTGTCATAATATAATAGAGACAGTAGATCTAGCCGGTCTGTCATATTATAATAGAGACAATAGATCTAGCTGGTCTGTCATATTATAATAGAGACAATTGATCTAGCTGGTCTGTCATAATACAATAGCGAGAATAGATCTAGCTGGTCTGTCATTTTATAATGGAGTCGGTATATCTACCTGGTCTCTCATAATATAATAGAGACAGTAGATCTAGCTGGTCTGTCATAATACAATAGAGACAGTAGATCCAGCTGGTCTGTCATAATAAAATAGACAGTATATCTAGCTGGTCTGTCATAATATAATAGACAGTAGATCTAGCTGGTCTGTCATAATATAATAGACACAGTAGATCTAGCTGGTCTGTCATAATATAATAGAGACAGTAGATCTACCTGGTCTGTCATTTTATAATAGAGACAGTAGATCTAGCTGGTCTGTCATATTATAATAGAGACAGTAGATCTAGCTGGTCTGTCATAATATAATAGAGACATTATATCTACCTGGTCTGTCATTTTATAATAGAGACAGTAGATCTAGCTGGTCTGTCATAATATAATAGAGACAGTAGATCTAGCTGGTCTGTCATAATATAATAGACACAGTAGATCTACCTGGTCTGTCAAAATATAATAGAGACAGTAGATTTAGTTGGTCTGTCATAATATAATAGAGCCACTAGATCTAGCTGGTCTGTCATAATATAATTGAGACAGTATATCTACCTGGTCTGTCATAATATAATAGAGACAGTATATCGACCTGGTCTGTCATAATATAATAGAGACAGTATATCGACCTGGTCTGTCATAATACAGAAGAGACAGTAGATCTAGCTCGTCTGTCATAATATAATAGACACAGTAGATCTAGCTGGTCTGTTATAATATAATAGAGACAGTAGATCTAGCTGGTCTGTCATAATACAATAGAGACAGTAGATCTAGCTGGTCTGTCATAATACAATAGAGACAGTAGATTTAGCTGCTCTGTCATACCATAATAGAGACATAGAGACAGTAGATTTAGCTGGTCTGTCATAATATAATAGAGACAGTATATCTACCTGGTCTGTCATTTTATAATAGAGACAGTAGATCTAGCTGGTCTGTCATAATATAATAGAGACAGTAGATCTAGCTGGTCTGTCATAATATAATAGAGACAGTAGATCTAGCTGGTCTGTCATAGTATAATAGGGACAGTAGATCTACCTGGTCTGTCAAAATATAATAGAGACAGTAGATCTAGCTGGTCTGTCATAATATAATAGAGACAGTAGATCTACCTGGTCTGTCATAATACAATAGAGACAGTAGATCCAGCTGGTCTGTCATAATAAAATAGACAGTATATCTAGCTGGTCTGTCATAATATAATAGACAGTAGATCTAGCTGGTCTGTCATAATATAATAGACACAGTAGATCTAGCTGGTCTGTCATAATATAATAGAGACAGTAGATCTACCTGGTCTGTCATTTTATAATAGAGACAGTAGATCTAGCTGGTCTGTCATATTATAATAGAGACAGTAGATCTAGCTGGTCTGTCATAATATAATAGAGACATTATATCTACCTGGTCTGTCATTTTATAATAGAGACAGTAGATCTAGCTGGTCTGTCATAATATAATAGAGACAGTAGATCTAGCTGGTCTGTCATAATATAATAGAGACAGTAGATCTACCTGGTCTGTCAAAATATAATAGAGACAGTAGATTTAGTTGGTCTGTCAAAATATAATAGAGCCACTAGATCTAGCTGGTCTGTCATAATATAATTGAGACAGTATATCTACCTGGTCTGTCATAATATAATAGAGACAGTATATCGACCTGGTCTGTCATAATATAATAGAGACAGTATATCGACCTGGTCTGTCATAATACAAAGAGACAGTAGATCTAGCTCGTCTGTCATAATATAATAGAGACACAGTAGATCTAGCTGGTCTGTTATAATATAATAGAGACAGTAGATCTAGCTGGTCTGTCATAATACAATAGAGACAGTAGATCTAGCTGGTCTGTCATAATACAATAGAGACAGTAGATTTAGCTGGTCTGTCATAATAATAATAGAGACAGTAGATTTAGCTGGTCTGTCATAATATAATAGAGACAGTATATCTACCTGGTCTGTCATTTTATAATAGAGACAGTAGATCTAGCTGGTCTGTCATAATATAATAGAGACAGTAGATCTAGCTGGTCTGTCATAATATAATAGAGACAGTAGATCTAGCTGGTCTGTCATAATATAATAGAGACAGTAGATCTACCTGGTCTGTCATAATATAATAGAGACAGTAGATCTAGCTGGTCTGTCAAATATAATAGAGACAGTAGATCTAGCTGGTCTGTCATAATATAATAGAGACAGTAGATCTAGTTGGTCTGTCATAATATAATAGAGACAGTAGATCTAGCTGGTCTGTCATAATATAATAGAGACAGTAGATCTAGCTGGTCTGTCATAATATAATAGAGACAGTATATCTACCTGGTCTGTCATAATATAATAGAGACAGTATATCGACCTGGTCTGTCATAATATAATAGAGACAGTAGATCTAGCTGGTCTGTCATAATATAATAGAGACAGTAGATCTAGCTGGTCTGTCATAATATAATAGAGACAGTAGATCTAGCTGGTCTGTCATAATATAATAGAGACAGTAGATCTAGCTGGTCTGTCATAATACAATAGAGACAGTAGATCTAGCTGGTCTGTCATAATATAATAGAGACAGTAGATCTAGCTGGTCTGTCATAATATAATAGAGACAGTAGATCTAGCTGGTCTGTCATAATATAATAGAGACAGTAGATCTAGCTGGTCTGTCATAATATAATAGAGACAGTAGATATCTACTCTGGTCTGTCATAATATAGACATAGAGACAGTAGATCTAGCTGGTCTGTCATAATATAATAGAGACAGTAGATCTAGCTGGTCTGTCATTTTATAATAGAGACAGTAGATCTAGCTGGTCTGTCATAATATAATAGAGACAGTAGATCTAGCTGGTCTGTCATAATATAATAGAGACAGTAGATCTAGCTGGTCTGTCATAATATAATAGAGACAGTAGATCTACCTGGTCTGTCAAAATATAATAGAGACAGTAGATCTAGCTGGTCTGTCATAATATAATAGAGACAGTAGATCTACCTGGTCTGTCAAAATATAATAGACAGTAGATTTAGTTGGTCTGTCATAATATAATAGAGCCACTAGATCTACCTGGTCTGTCATAATATAATAGAGACAGTATATCTACCTGGTCTGTCATAATATAATAGAGACAGTATATCGACTGGTCTGTCATAATATAATAGAGACAGTAGATCTAGCTGGTCTGTCATAATATAAAGAGACAGTAGATCTAGCTGGTCTGTCATAATATAATAGACACAGTAGATCTAGCTGGTCTGTTATAATATAATAGAGACAGTAGATCTAGCTGGTCTGTCATAATACAATAAAGACAGTAGATCTAGCTGGTCTGTCATATATACAATAGAGACAGTAGATTTAGCTGCTCTGTCATACCATAATAGAGACATAGAGACAGTAGATTTAGCTGGTCTGTCATAATATAATAGAGACAGTAGATCTACCTGGTCTGTCATTTTATAATAGAGACAGTAGATCTAGCTGGTCTGTCATAATATAATAGAGACAGTAGATCTAGCTGGTCTGTCATAATATAATAGAGACAGTAGATCTATCTGGTCTGTCATAATATAATAGACAGTAGATCTACCTGGTCTGTCAAAGTATAATAGGGACAGTAGATCTACCTGGTCTGTCAAAATATAATAGAGACAGTAGATCTAGCTGGTCTGTCATAATATAATAGAGACAGTAGATCTAGCTGGTCTGTCATAATATAATAGAGACAGTAGATTTAGCTGGTCTGTCAAAATATAATAGACAGTAGATTTAGCTGGTCTGTCAAAATATAATAGAGAAAGTAGATCTAGCTGGTCTGTCAAAATATAATAGAGACAGTATATCTACCTGGTCTGTCATTTTATAATAGAGACAGTAGATCTACCTGTTCTGTCATAATATAATAGAGACAGTAGATCTACCTGTTCTGTCATAATATAATAGAGACAGTAGATCTAGCTGGTCTGTCAAAATATAATAGACACAGTAGATCTAGCTGGTCTGTTATAATATAATAGAGACAGTAGATCTAGCTGGTCTGTCATAATACAATAGATACAGTAGATCTAGCTGGTCTGTCATAATATAATAGAGACAGTAGATCTAGCTGGTCTGTCATACCATAATAGAGACATAGACACAGTAGATTTAGCTGCTCTGTCATACCATAATAGAGACATAGAGACAGTAGATTTAGCTGGTCTGTCATAATATAATAGAGACAGTAGATCTAGCTGGTCTGTCATAATATAATAGAGACAGTAGATCTAGCTGGTCTGTCATAGTATAATAGGGACAGTAGATCTACCTGGTCTGTCATTTTATAATAGAGACAGTAGATCTAGCTGGTCTGTCATAATATAATAGAGGCAGTAGATCTAGCTGGTCTGTCATAATATAATAGAGACAGTAGATCTAGCTGGTCTGTCATAGTATAATAGGGACAGTAGATCTACCTGGTCTGTCAAAATATAATAGAGACAGTAGATTTAGCTGCTCTGTCATACCATAATAGAGACATAGATCTAGCTGGTCTGTCATAATATAATAGACACAGTAGATCTAGCTGGTCTGTTATAATATAATAGAGACAGTAGATCTAGCTGGTCTGTCATAATACAATAGAGACAGTAGATCTAGCTGGTCTGTCATATTATAATAGAGACAGTAGATATAGCTGGTCTGTCATATTATAATAGAGACAATTTATCTAGCTGGTCTGTCATAATACAATAGCGAGAATAGATCTAGCTGGTCTGTCATTTTATAATGGAGTCTGTATATCTACCTGGTCTCTCATAATATAATAGAGACAGTAGATCTAGCTGGTCTGTCATAATACAATAGAGACAGTAGATCTAGCTGGTCTGTCATAATACAATAGAGACAGTAGATTTAGCTGGTCTGTCATACCATAATAGAGACATAGAGACAGTAGATTTAGCTGGTCTGTCATAATATAATAGAGACAGTATATCTATCTGGTCTGTCATTTTATAATAGAGACAGTAGATCTAGCTGGTCTGTCATAATATAATAGAGACAGTAGATTTAGCTGGTCTGTCATAATATAATAGAGACAGTAGATCTAGCTGGTCTGTCATAATATAATAGAGACAGTAGATCTAGCTGGTCTGTCATAGTATAATAGGGACAGTAGATCTACCTGGTCTGTCATTTTATAATAGAGACAGTAGATCTAGCTGGTCTGTCATAATATAATAGAGACAGTAGATCTAGCTAGTCTGTCATAATATAATAGAGACAGTAGATCTAGCTGGTCTGTCATAGTATAATAGGACAGTAGATCTACCTGGTCTGTCAAAATATAATAGAGACAGTAGATTTAGCTGCTCTGTCATACCATAATAGAGACATAGATCTAGCTGGTCTGTCATAATATAATAGACACAGTAGATCTAGCTGGTCTGTTATAATATAATAGAGACAGTAGATCTAGCTGGTCTGTCATAATACAATAGAGACAGTAGATCTAGCTGGTCTGTCATATTACAATAGAGACAGTAGATATAGCTGGTCTGTCATATTATAATAGAGACAATTTATCTAGCTGGTCTGTCATAATACAATAGCGAGAATAGATCTAGCTGGTCTGTCATTTTATAATGGAGTCTGTATATCTACCTGGTCTCTCATAATATAATAGAGACAGTAGATCTAGCTGGTCTGTCATAATACAATAGAGACAGTAGATCTAGCTGGTCTGTCATAATACAATAGAGACAGTAGATTTAGCTGGTCTGTCATACCATAATAGAGACATAGAGGCAGTAGATTTAGCTGGTCTGTCATAATATAATAGAGACAGTATATCTATCTGGTCTGTCATTTTATAATAGAGACAGTAGATCTAGTTGGTCTGTCATAATATAATAGAGACAGTAGATTTAGCTGGTCTGTCATAATATAATAGAGACAGTAGATCTAGCTGGTCTGTCATAATATAATAGAGACAGTAGATCTAGCTGGTCTGTCATAGTATAATAGGGACAGTAGATCTACCTGGTCTGTCATTTTATAATAGAGACAGTAGATCTAGCTGGTCTGTCATAATATAATAGAGACAGTAGATCTAGCTGGTCTGTCATAATATAATAGAGACAGTAGATCTAGCTGGTCTGTCATAGTATAATAGGGACAGTAGATCTACCTGGTCTGTCAAAATATAATAGAGACAGTAGATTTAGCTGCTCTGTCATACCATAATAGAGACATAGATCTAGCTGGTCTGTCATAATATAATAGACACAGTAGATCTAGCTGGTCTGTTATAATATAATAGAGACAGTAGATCTAGCTGGTCTGTCATAATACAATAGAGACAGTAGATCTAGCTGGTCTGTCATATTATAATAGAGACAGTAGATATATCTGGTCTGTCATATTGTAATAGAGACAATTTAGCTCGCTGGTCTGTCATAATACAATAGCGAGAATAGATCTAGCTGGTCTGTCATTTTATAATGGAGTCTGTATATCTACCTGGTCTCTCATAATATAATAGAGACAGTAGATCTAGCTGGTCTGTCATAATACAATAGAGACAGTAGATCTAGCTGGTCTGTCATAATACAATAGAGACAGTAGATTTAGCTGGTCTGTCATACCATAATAGAGACATAGAGACAGTAGATTTAGCTGGTCTGTCATAATATAATAGAGACAGTATATCTATCTGGTCTGTCATTTTATAATAGAGACAGTAGATCTTGCTGGTCTGTCATAATATAATAGAGACAGTAGATCTAGCTGGTCTGTCATAATATAATAGAGATAGTAGATCTAGCTGGCCTGTCATAATATAATAGAGACAGTAGATCAAGCTGGTCTGTCATAATATAATAGAGACAGTAGATCTACCTGGTCTGTCATTTTATAATAGAGACAGTAGATCTAGCTGGTCTGTCATAATATAATAGAGACAGTAGATCTACCTGGTCTGTCAAAATATAATAGAGACAGTAGATTTAGTTGGTCTGTCATAATATAATAGAGCCACTAGATCTTGCTGGTCTGTCATAATATAATAGAGATAGTAGATCTAGCTGGTCTGTCATAATACAATAGAGACAGTAGATCTAGCTGGTCTGTCATAATGTCATATTATAATTGAGACAATAGATCTAGCTGGTCTGTCATAGTATAATAGGGACTTTAGATCTACCTGGTCTGTCAAAATATAATAGAGACAGTAGATCTAGCTGGTCTGTCATAATATAATAGAGACAGTAGATCTACCTGGTCTGTCAAAATATAATAGAGACAGTAGATTTAGTTGGTCTGTCATAATATAATAGAGACACTAGATCTAGCTGGTCTGTCATAATATAATAGAGATAGTAGATCTAGCTGGTCTGTCATATTATAATTGAGACAATAGATCTAGCTGGTCTGTCATAATATAATAGAGACAGCAGATCGAGCCGGTCTGTCATATTATAATAGAGACAATAGATCTAGCTGGTCTGTCATATTATAATAGAGACAATTGATCTAGCTGGTCTGTCATAATACAATAGCGAGAATAGATCTAGCTGGTCTGTCATTTTATAATGGAGTCGGTATATCTACCTGGTCTCTCATAATATAATAGAGACAGTATATCTAGCTGGTCTGTCATAATATAATAGACAGTAGATTTAGCTGGTCTGTCATAATATAATAGAGACAGTATATCTACCTGGTCTGTCATTTTATAATAGAGACAGTCGATGTAGCTGGTCTGTCATAATACAATAGAGACAGTAGATTGAGCTGCTCTGTCATACCATAATAGAGACATAGAGACAGTAGATTTAGCTGGTCTTTCATAATATAATAGAGACAGTATATCTACCTGGTCTGTCATTTTATAATAGAGACAGTAGATCTAGCTGGTCTGTCATAATATAATAGAGACAGTAGATCTAGCTGGTCTGTCATAATATAATAGAGACAGTAGATCTAGCTGGTCTGTCATAGTATAATAGGGACAGTAGATCTAGCTGGTCTGTCATAATATAATAGACAGTAGATCTAGCTGGTCTGTCATAATATAATAGACACAGTAGATCTGGCTGGTCTGTCATATTATAATAGAGACAGTATATCGACCTGGTCTGTCATAATATAATAGAGACAGTATATCGACCTGGTCTGTCATAATACAGAAGAGACAGTAGATCTAGCTGGTCTGTCATAATATAATAGACACAGTAGATCTAGCTGGTCTGTGATAATACAATAGAGACAGTAGATCTAGCTGGTATGTCATAATACAATAGAGACAGTAGATTTAGCTGGTCTGTCATACCATAATAGAGACATAGAGACAGTAGATTTAGCTGGTCTGTCATAATATAATAGAGACAGTATATCTACCTGGTCTGTCATTTTATAATAGAGACAGTAGATCTAGCTGGTCTGTCATATTATAATAGAGACAATTTATCAAGCTGGTCTGTCATAATACAATAGCGAGAATAGATCTAGCTGGTCTGTCATTTTATAATGGAGTCTGTATATCTACCTGGTCTCTCATAATATAGTAGAGACAGTAGATCTAGCTGGTCTGTCATAATACAATAGAGACAGTAGATCCAGCTGGTCTGTCATAATAAAATAGACAGTATATCTAGCTGGTCTGTCATAATATAATAGACAGTAGATCTAGCTGGTCTGTCATAATATAATAGACACAGTAGATCTAGCTGGTCTGTCATAATATAATAGAGACAGTAGATCTACCTGGTCTGTCATTTTATAATAGAGACAGTAGATCTAGCTGGTCTGTCATATTATAATAGAGACAGTAGATCTAGCTGGTCTGTCATAATATAATAGAGACATTATATCTACCTGGTCTGTCATTTTATAATAGAGACAGTAGATCTAGCTGGTCTGTCATAATATAATAGAGACAGTAGATCTAGCTGGTCTGTCATAATATAATAGAGACAGTAGATCTACCTGGTCTGTCAAAATATAATAGAGACAGTAGATTTAGTTGGTCTGTCAAAATATAATAGAGCCACTAGATCTAGCTGGTCTGTCATAATATAATTGAGACAGTATATCTACCTGGTCTGTCATAATATAATAGAGACAGTATATCGACCTGGTCTGTCATAATATAATAGAGACAGTATATCGACCTGGTCTGTCATAATACAGAAGAGACAGTAGATCTAGCTCGTCTGTCATAATATAATAGACACAGTAGATCTAGCTGGTCTGTTATAATATAATAGAGACAGTAGATCTAGCTGGTCTGTCATAATACAATAGAGACAGTAGATCTAGCTGGTCTGTCATAATACAATAGAGACAGTAGATTTAGCTGCTCTGTCATACCATAATAGAGACATAGAGACAGTAGATTTAGCTGGTCTGTCATAATATAATAGAGACAGTATATCTACCTGGTCTGTCATTTTATAATAGAGACAGTAGATCTAGCTGGTCTGTCATAATATAATAGAGACAGTAGATCTAGCTGGTCTGTCATAATATAATAGAGACAGTAGATCTAGCTGGTCTGTCATAGTATAATAGGGACAGTAGATCTACCTGGTCTGTCAAAATATAATAGAGACAGTAGATCTAGCTGGTCTGTCATAATATAATAGAGACAGTAGATCTACCTGGTCTGTCAAAATATAATAGACAGTAGATTTAGTTGGTCTGTCATAATATAATAGAGCCACTAGATCTAGCTGGTCTGTCATAATATAATAGAGACAGTATATCTACCTGGTCTGTCATAATATAATAGAGACAGTATATCGACCTGGTCTGTCATAATATAATAGAGACAGTATATCGACCTGGTCTGTCATAATACAGAAGAGACAGTAGATCTAGCTGGTCTGTCATAATGTAATAGACACAGTAGATCTAGCTGGTCTGTTATAATATAATAGAGACAGTAGATCTAGCTGGTCTGTCATAATACAATAAAGACAGTAGATCTAGCTGGTCTGTCATAATACAATAGAGACAGTAGATTTAGCTGCTCTGTCATACCATAATAGAGACATAGAGACAGTAGATTTAGCTGCTCTGTCATAATATAATAGAGACAGTATATCTACCTGGTCTGTCATTTTATAATAGAGACAGTAGATCTAGCTGGTCTGTCATAATATAATAGAGACAGTAGATCTAGCTGGTCTGTCATAATATAATAGAGACAGTATATCTACCTGGTCTGTCATTTTATATTAGAGACAGTAGATCTAGCTGGTCTGTCATAATATAATAGAGACAGTAGATCTAGCTGGTCTGTCATAATATAATAGAGACAGTAGATCTACCTGGTCTGTCAAAATATAATAGAGACAGTAGATCTAGCTGGTCTGTCATAATATAATAGAGACAGTAGATCTACCTGGTCTGTCAAAATATAATAGACAGTAGATTTAGTTGGTCTGTCATAATATAATAGAGCCACTAGATCTAGCTGGTCTGTCATAATATAATAGAGACAGTATATCTACCTGGTCTGTCCTAATATAATAGAGACAGTATATCGACCTGGTCTGTCATAATATAATAGAGACAGTATATCGACCTGGTCTGTCATAATACAGAAGAGACAGTAGATCTAGCTGGTCTGTCATAATATAATAGACACAGTAGATCTAGCTGGTCTGTTATAATATAATAGAGACAGTAGATCTAGCTGGTCTGTCATAATACAATAGATACAGTAGATCTAGCTGGTCTGTCATAATACAATAGAGACAGTAGATTTAGCTGCTCTGTCATACCATAATAGAGACATAGACACAGTAGATTTAGCTGCTCTGTCATACCATAATAGAGACATAGAGACAGTAGATTTAGCTGGTCTGTCATAATATAATAGAGACAGTAGATCTAGCTGGTCTGTCATAATATAATAGAGACAGTAGATCTAGCTGGTCTGTCATAGTATAATAGGGACAGTAGATCTACCTGGTCTGTCATTTTATAATAGAGACAGTAGATCTAGCTGGTCTGTCATAATATAATAGAGGCAGTAGATCTAGCTGGTCTGTCATAATATAATAGAGACAGTAGATCTAGCTGGTCTGTCATAGTATAATAGGGACAGTAGATCTACCTGGTCTGTCAAAATATAATAGAGACAGTAGATTTAGCTGCTCTGTCATACCATAATAGAGACATAGATCTAGCTGGTCTGTCATAATATAATAGACACAGTAGATCTAGCTGGTCTGTTATAATATAATAGAGACAGTAGATCTAGCTGGTCTGTCATAATACAATAGAGACAGTAGATCTAGCTGGTCTGTCATATTATAATAGAGACAGTAGATATAGCTGGTCTGTCATATTATAATAGAGACAATTTATCTAGCTGGTCTGTCATAATACAATAGCGAGAATAGATCTAGCTGGTCTGTCATTTTATAATGGAGTCTGTATATCTACCTGGTCTCTCATAATATAATAGAGACAGTAGATCTAGCTGGTCTGTCATAATACAATAGAGACAGTAGATCTAGCTGGTCTGTCATAATACAATAGAGACAGTAGATTTAGCTGGTCTGTCATACCATAATAGAGACATAGAGACAGTAGATTTAGCTGGTCTGTCATAATATAATAGAGACAGTATATCTATCTGGTCTGTCATTTTATAATAGAGACAGTAGATCTAGCTGGTCTGTCATAATATAATAGAGACAGTAGATTTAGCTGGTCTGTCATAATATAATAGAGACAGTAGATCTAGCTGGTCTGTCATAATATAATAGAGACAGTAGATCTAGCTGGTCTGTCATAGTATAATAGGGACAGTAGATCTACCTGGTCTGTCATTTTATAATAGAGACAGTAGATCTAGCTGGTCTGTCATAATATAATAGAGACAGTAGATCTAGCTAGTCTGTCATAATATAATAGAGACAGTAGATCTAGCTGGTCTGTCATAGTATAATAGGGACAGTAGATCTACCTGGTCTGTCAAAATATAATAGAGACAGTAGATTTAGCTGCTCTGTCATACCATAATAGAGACATAGATCTAGCTGGTCTGTCATAATATAATAGACACAGTAGATCTAGCTGGTCTGTTATAATATAATAGAGACAGTAGATCTAGCTGGTCTGTCATAATACAATAGAGACAGTAGATCTAGCTGGTCTGTCATATTACAATAGAGACAGTAGATATAGCTGGTCTGTCATATTATAATAGAGACAATTTATCTAGCTGGTCTGTCATAATACAATAGCGAGAATAGATCTAGCTGGTCTGTCATTTTATAATGGAGTCTGTATATCTACCTGGTCTCTCATAATATAATAGAGACAGTAGATCTAGCTGGTCTGTCATAATACAATAGAGACAGTAGATCTAGCTGGTCTGTCATAATACAATAGAGACAGTAGATTTAGCTGGTCTGTCATACCATAATAGAGACATAGAGGCAGTAGATTTAGCTGGTCTGTCATAATATAATAGAGACAGTATATCTATCTGGTCTGTCATTTTATAATAGAGACAGTAGATCTAGTTGGTCTGTCATAATATAATAGAGACAGTAGATTTAGCTGGTCTGTCATAATATAATAGAGACAGTAGATCTAGCTGGTCTGTCATAATATAATAGAGACAGTAGATCTAGCTGGTCTGTCATAGTATAATAGGGACAGTAGATCTACCTGGTCTGTCATTTTATAATAGAGACAGTAGATCTAGCTGGTCTGTCATAATATAATAGAGACAGTAGATCTAGCTGGTCTGTCATAATATAATAGAGACAGTAGATCTAGCTGGTCTGTCATAGTATAATAGGGACAGTAGATCTACCTGGTCTGTCAAAATATAATAGAGACAGTAGATTTAGCTGCTCTGTCATACCATAATAGAGACATAGATCTAGCTGGTCTGTCATAATATAATAGACACAGTAGATCTAGCTGGTCTGTTATAATATAATAGAGACAGTAGATCTAGCTGGTCTGTCATAATACAATAGAGACAGTAGATCTAGCTGGTCTGTCATATTATAATAGAGACAGTAGATATATCTGGTCTGTCATATTGTAATAGAGACAATTTAGCTCGCTGGTCTGTCATAATACAATAGCGAGAATAGATCTAGCTGGTCTGTCATTTTATAATGGAGTCTGTATATCTACCTGGTCTCTCATAATATAATAGAGACAGTAGATCTAGCTGGTCTGTCATAATACAATAGAGACAGTAGATCTAGCTGGTCTGTCATAATACAATAGAGACAGTAGATTTAGCTGGTCTGTCATACCATAATAGAGACATAGAGACAGTAGATTTAGCTGGTCTGTCATAATATAATAGAGACAGTATATCTATCTGGTCTGTCATTTTATAATAGAGACAGTAGATCTAGCTGGTCTGTCATAATATAATAGAGACAGTAGATTTAGCTGGTCTGTCATAATATAATAGAGACAGTAGATCTAGCTGGTCTGTCATAATATAATAGAGACAGTAGATCTAGCTGGTCTGTCATAGTATAATAGGGACAGTAGATCTACCTGGTCTGTCATTTTATAATAGAGACAGTAGATCTAGCTGGTCTGTCATAATATAATAGAGACAGTAGATCTACCTGGTCTGTCAAAATATAATAGAGACAGTAGATTTAGTTGGTCTGTCATAATATAATAGAGACACTAGATCTAGCTGGTCTGTCATAATATAATAGAGATAGTAGATCTAGCTGGTCTGTCATAATACAATAGAGACAGTAGATCTAGCTGGTCTGTCATAATGTCATATTATAATAGAGACAATAGATCTAGCTGGTCTGTCATAGTATAATAGGGACTTTAGATCTACCTGGTCTGTCAAAATATAATAGAGACAGTAGATCTAGCTGGTCTGTCATAATATAATAGAGACAGTAGATCTACCTGGTCTGTCAAAATATAATAGAGACAGTAGATTTAGTTGGTCTGTCATAATATAATAGAGACACTAGATCTAGCTGGTCTGTCATAATATAATAGAGATAGTAGATCTAGCTGGTCTGTCATATTATAATTGAGACAATAGATCTAGCTGGTCTGTCATAATATAATAGAGACAGCAGATCGAGCCGGTCTGTCATATTATAATAGAGACAATAGATCTAGCTGGTCTGTCATATTATAATAGAGACAATTGATCTAGCTGGTCTGTCATAATACAATAGCGAGAATAGATCTAGCTGGTCTGTCATTTTATAATGGAGTCGGTATATCTACCTGGTCTCTCATAATATAATAGAGACAGTATATCTAGCTGGTCTGTCATAATATAATAGACAGTAGATTTAGCTGGTCTGTCATAATATAATAGACAGTAGATCTAGCTGGTCTGTCATAATATAATAGAGACAGTAGATCTATGTCATAATATAATAGACACAGTCTGTCATAATATAATAGAGACAGTATATCGACCTGAGACAGTCTGTCATAATACAGAAGAGACAGTAGATCTAGCTGGTCTGTCATAATATAATAGACACAGTAGATCTAGCTGGTCTGTCATAATATAATAGAGACAGTATATCTACCTGGTCTGTCATTTTATAATAGAGACAGTAGAGCTACCTGGTCTGTCAAAATATAATAGAAAAAGTAGATTTAGTTGGTCTGTCATAATATAATAGAGACACTAGATCTAGCTGGTCTGTCATAATATAGTAGAGACAGTATATCTACCTGGTCTGTCATAATATAATAGAGACAGTATATCGACCTGGTCTGTCATAATATAATAGAGACAGTATATCGACCTGGTCTGTCATAATACAGAAGAGACAGTAGATCTAGCTGGTCTGTCATAATATAATAGACACAGTAGATCTAGCTGGTCTGTTATAATATAATAGAGACAGTAGATCTAGCTGGTCTGTCATAATACAGAAGAGACAGTAGATTTAGCTGGTCTGTCATAATATAATAGAGACAGTATATCTACCTGGTCTGTCATTTTATAATAGAGACAGTAGATCTAGCTGGTCTGTCATAATATAATAGAGACAGTAGATCTAGCTGGTCTGTCATAATATAATAGAGACAGTAGATCTAGCTGGTCTGTCATAATACAATAGAGACAGTAGATTTAGCTGCTCTGTCATACCATAATAGAGACATAGAGACAGTAGATTTAGCTGGTCTGTCATAATATAATAGAGACAGTAGATCTAGCTGGTCTGTCATAATATAATAGAGACAGTAGATCTAGCTGTTCTGTCATAGTATAATAGGGACACCAGATCTACCTGGTCTGTCAAAATATAATAGAGACAGTAGATCTAGCTGGACTGTCATAATATAATAGAGACAGTAGATCTACCTGGTCTGTCAAAATATAATAGAGACAGTAGATTTAGTTGGTATGTCATAATATAATAGAGACACTAGATCTAGCTGGTCTGTCATAATATAATAGAGACAGTATATCTACCTGGTCTGTCATAATATAATAGAGACAGTATATCGACCTGGTCTGTCATAATACAGAAGAGACAGTAGATCTAGCTGGTCTGTCATAATATAATAGAGACAGTAGATCTAGCTGGTCTGTGATAATACAATAGAGACAGTAGATCTAGCAGGTCTGTCATAATATAATAGAGACAGTATATCGACCTGGTCTGTCATAATATAATAGAGACAGTAGATCTAGCTGGTCTGTGATAATACAATAGAGACAGTAGATCTACCTGGTCTGTCATAATATAATAGAGAAAGTATATCGACCTGGTCTGTCATAATATAATAGAGACAGTATATCGACCTGGTCTGTCATAATACAGAAGAGACAGTAGATCTAGCTGGTCTGTCATAATACAATAGAGACAGTAGATCTAGCTGGTCTGTCATAATGTCATATTATAATTGAGACAATAGATCTAGCTGGTCTGTCATAATATAATAGAGACAGTAGATCTAGCCGGTCTGTCATATTATAATAGAGACAGTAGATCTAGCTGGTCTGTCATAATATAACAGAGACAGTAGATCTACCTGGTCTGTCAAAATATAATAGAGACAGTAGATCTAGCTGGTCTGTGATAATACAATAGAGACAGTAGATCTAGCTGGTCTGTCATAATATAATAGAGACAGTATATCGACCTGGTCTGTCATAATACAGAAGAGACAGTAGATCTAGCTGGTCTGTCATAATACAATAGAGACAGCAGATCTACCTGGTCTGTCATAATATAATAGAGACAGTATATCGACCTGGTCTGTCATAATACAGAAGAGACAGTAGATCTAGCTGGTCTATCATAATACAATAGAGACAGCAGATCTAGCTGGTCTGTCATAATACAATAGATACAGTAGATTTA
This sequence comes from Oncorhynchus keta, assembly GCF_023373465.1. Classification (NCBI taxonomy): domain Eukaryota; kingdom Metazoa; phylum Chordata; class Actinopteri; order Salmoniformes; family Salmonidae; genus Oncorhynchus; species Oncorhynchus keta. The sequence goes on along the minus strand of NC_068453.1, from coordinate 22,981,988 downwards.
GCTGGTCTGTCATAATATAATAGAGACAGTATATCTACCTGGTCTGTCATTTTATAATAGAGACAGTAGATCTAGCTGGTCTGTCATAATATAATAGAGACAGTAGATCTAGCTGGTCTGTCATAATATAATAGAGACAGTAGATCTAGCTGGTCTGTCATAGTATAATAGGGACAGTAGATCTAGCTGCTCTGTCATAATGTCATATTATAATTGAGACAATAGATCTAGCTGGTCTGTCATAATATAATAGAGACAGTAGATCTACCTGGTCTGTCAAAATATAATAGAGACAGTAGATCTAGCTGGTCTGTGATAATACAATAGAGACAGTAGATCTAGCAGGTCTGTCATAATATAATAGAGACAGTATATCGACCTGGTCTGTCATAATACAGAAGAGACAGTAGATCTAGCTGGTCTGTCATAATACAATAGAGACAGCAGATCTACCTGGTCTGTCATAATATAATAGAGACAGTATATCGACCTGGTCTGTCATAATACAGAAGAGACAGTAGATCTAGCTGGTCTGTCATAATACAATAGAGACAGCAGATCTAGCTGGTCTGTCATAATACAATAGATACAGTAGATTTAGCTGGTCTGTCATAATATAATAGAGACAGTATATCTACCTGGTCTGTCATAGTATAATAGGGACAGTAGATCTAGCTGCTCTGTCATAATGTCATATTATAATTGAGACAATAGATCTAGCTGGTCTGTCATAATATAATAGAGACAGTAGATCTAGCCGGTCTGTCATATTATAATAGAGACAGTAGATCTACCTGGTCTGTCAAAATATAATAGAGACAGTAGATCGACCTGGTCTGTCATAATACAGAAGAGACAGTAGATCTAGCTGGTCTGTCATAATACAATAGAGACAGTAGATTTAGTTGGTCTGTCATAATATAATAGAGACAGTATATCTACCTGGTCTGTCATAGTATAATAGGGACAGTAGATCTAGCTGCTCTGTCATAATGTCATATTATAATAGAGACAGTAGATCTAGCTGGTCTGTCATAATATAATAGAGACAGTACATCTAGCTGGTCTGTCATAATATAATAGAGACAGTATATCTACCTGGTCTGTCATTTTATAATAGAGACAGTAGATCTAGCTGGTCTGTCATAATATAATAGAGACAGTAGATCTAGCTGGTCTGTCATAATATAATAGAGACAGTATATCTAGCTGGTCTGTCATAGTATAATAGGGACAGTAGATCTACCTGGTCTGTCAAAATATAATAGAGACAGTAGATCTAGCTGGTCTGTCATAATATAATAGAGACAGTAGATCTAGCTGGTCTGTCATAATATAATAGAGACAGTATATCTAGCTGGTCTGTCATAGTATAATAGGGACAGTAGATCTACCTGGTCTGTCAAAATATAATAGAGACAGTAGATCTAGCTGGTCTGTCATAATATAATAGAGACAGTAGATCTACCTGGTCTGTCAAAATATAATAGAGACAGTAGATTTAGTTGGTCTGTCATAATATAATAGAGACAGTAGATCTAGCTGGTCTGTCATAATATAATAGAGACAGTATATCTACCTGGTCTGTCATAATATAATAGAGACAGTATATCGACCTGGTCTGTCATAATACAGAAGAGACAGTATATCTACCTGGTCTGTCATAATATAATAGAGACAGTATATCTACCTGGTCTGTCATAATATAATAGAGACAGTATATCGACCTGGTCTGTCATAATATAATAGAGACAGTATATCGACCTGGTCTGTCATAATACAGAAGAGACAGTATATCTACCTGGTCTGTCATTTTATAATAGAGACAGTAGATCTAGCTGGTCTGTCATAATATAATAGAGACAGTAGATCTAGCTGGTCTGTCATAATATAATAGAGACAGTAGATCTAGCTGGTCTGTCATAATATAATAGAGACAGTAGATCTAGCTGGTCTGTCATAGTATAATAGGGACAGTAGATCTACCTGGTCTGTCAAAATATAATAGAGACAGTAGATCTAGCTGGTCTGTCATAATATAATAGAGACAGTAGATCTACCTGGTCTGTCAAAATATAATAGAGACAGTAGATCTAGCTGGTCTGTGATAATACAATAGAGACAGTAGATCTAGCTGGTCTGTCATAATACAATAGAGACAGTAGATTTAGCTGCTCTGTCATACCATAATAGAGACATAGAGACAGTAGATTTAGCTGGTCTGTCATAATATAATAGAGACAGTAGATCTAGCTGGTCTGTCATAATATAATAGAGACAGTAGATCTAGCTGTTCTGTCATAGTATAATAGGGACAGTAGATCTACCTGGTCTGTCAAAATATAATAGATACAGTAGATCTAGCTGGTCTGTCATAATATAATAGAGACAGTAGATCTACCTGGTCTGTCAAAATATAATAGAGACAGTAGATCTAGCTGTTCTGTCATAGTATAATAGGGACACTAGATCTACCTGGTCTGTCAAAATATAATAGAGACAGTAGATCTAGCTGGTCTGTCATAATATAATAGAGACAGTAGATCTAGCTGGTCTGTCATAATATAATAGAGACAGTAGATCTAGCTGTTCTGTCATAGTATAATAGGGACACTAGATCTACCTGGTCTGTCAAAATATAATAGAGACAGTAGATCTAGCTGGTCTGTCATAATATAATAGAGACAGTAGATCTACCTGGTCTGTCAAAATATAATAGAGACAGTAGATTTAGTTGGTATGTCATAATATAATAGAGACACTAGATCTAGCTGGTCTGTCATAATATAATAGAGACAGTATATCTACCTGGTCTGTCATAATATAATAGAGACAGTATATCGACCTGGTCTGTCATAATACAGAAGAGACAGTAGATCTAGCTGGTCTGTCATAATATAATAGAGACAGTAGATCTAGCTGGTCTGTGATAATACAATAGAGACAGTAGATCTAGCAGGTCTGTCATAATATAATAGAGACAGTATATCGACCTGGTCTGTCATAATATAATAGAGACAGTAGATCTAGCTGGTCTGTGATAATACAATAGAGACAGTAGATCTACCTGGTCTGTCATAATATAATAGAGACAGTATATCGACCTGGTCTGTCATAATATAATAGAGACAGTATATCGACCTGGTCTGTCATAATACAGAAGAGACAGTAGATCTAGCTGGTCTGTCATAATACAATAGAGACAGTAGATCTAGCTGGTCTGTCATAATGTCATATTATAATTGAGACAATAGATCTAGCTGGTCTGTCATAATATAATAGAGACAGTAGATCTAGCCGGTCTGTCATATTATAATAGAGACAGTAGATCTAGCTGGTCTGTCATAATATAACAGAGACAGTAGATCTACCTGGTCTGTCAAAATATAATAGAGACAGTAGATCTAGCTGGTCTGTGATAATACAATAGAGACAGTAGATCTAGCTGGTCTGTCATAATATAATAGAGACAGTATATCGACCTGGTCTGTCATAATACAGAAGAGACAGTAGATCTAGCTGGTCTGTCATAATACAATAGAGACAGCAGATCTACCTGGTCTGTCATAATATAATAGAGACAGTATATCGACCTGGTCTGTCATAATACAGAAGAGACAGTAGATCTAGCTGGTCTATCATAATACAATAGAGACAGCAGATCTAGCTGGTCTGTCATAATACAATAGATACAGTAGATTTAGCTGGTCTGTCATAATATAATAGAGACAGTATATCTACCTGGTCTGTCATTTTATAATAGAGACAGTAGATCTAGCTGGTCTGTCATAATATAATAGAGACAGTAGATCTAGCTGGTCTGTCATAATATAATAGAGACAGTAGATCTAGCTGGTCTGTCATAGTATAATAGGGACAGTAGATCTAGCTGCTCTGTCATAATGTCATATTATAATTGAGACAATAGATCTAGCTGGTCTGTCATAATATAATAGAGACAGTAGATCTACCTGGTCTGTCAAAATATAATAGAGACAGTAGATCTAGCTGGTCTGTGATAATACAATAGAGACAGTAGATCTAGCAGGTCTGTCATAATATAATAGAGACAGTATATCGACCTGGTCTGTCATAATACAGAAGAGACAGTAGATCTAGCTGGTCTGTCATAATACAATAGAGACAGCAGATCTACCTGGTCTGTCATAATATAATAGAGACAGTATATCGACCTGGTCTGTCATAATACAGAAGAGACAGTAGATCTAGCTGGTCTGTCATAATACAATAGAGACAGCAGATCTAGCTGGTCTGTCATAATACAATAGATACAGTAGATTTAGCTGGTCTGTCATAATATAATAGAGACAGTATATCTACCTGGTCTGTCATAGTATAATAGGGACAGTAGATCTAGCTGCTCTGTCATAATGTCATATTATAATTGAGACAATAGATCTAGCTGGTCTGTCATAATATAATAGAGACAGTAGATCTAGCCGGTCTGTCATATTATAATAGAGACAGTAGATCTAGCTGGTCTGTCATAATATAATAGAGACAGTAGATCTACCTGGTCTGTCAAAATATAATAGAGACAGTAGATCGACCTGGTCTGTCATAATACAGAAGAGACAGTAGATCTAGCTGGTCTGTCATAATACAATAGAGACAGTAGATTTAGTTGGTCTGTCATAATATAATAGAGACAGTATATCTACCTGGTCTGTCATAGTATAATAGGGACAGTAGATCTAGCTGCTCTGTCATAATGTCATATTATAATAGAGACAGTAGATCTAGCTGGTCTGTCATAATATAATAGAGACAGTACATCTAGCTGGTCTGTCATAATATAATAGAGACAGTATATCTACCTGGTCTGTCATTTTATAATAGAGACAGTAGATCTAGCTGGTCTGTCATAATATAATAGAGACAGTAGATCTAGCTGGTCTGTCATAATATAATAGAGACAGTATATCTAGCTGGTCTGTCATAGTATAATAGGGACAGTAGATCTACCTGGTCTGTCAAAATATAATAGAGACAGTAGATCTAGCTGGTCTGTCATAATATAATAGAGACAGTAGATCTACCTGGTCTGTCAAAATATAATAGAGACAGTAGATTTAGTTGGTCTGTCATAATATAATAGAGACAGTAGATCTAGCTGGTCTGTCATAATATAATAGAGACAGTATATCTACCTGGTCTGTCATAATATAATAGAGACAGTATATCGACCTGGTCTGTCATAATACAGAAGAGACAGTATATCTAGCTGGTCTGTCATAATACAATAGCGAGAATAGATCTAGCTGGTCTGTAATTTTATAATGGAGTCTGTATATCTACCTGGTCTCTCATAATATAATAGAGACAGTAGATCTAGCTGGTCTGTCATAATACAATAGAGACAGTAGATTTAGCTGCTCTGTCATAATATAATAGAGACAGTATATCTACCTGGTCTGTCATTTTATAATAGAGACAGTAGATCTAGCTGGTCTGTCATAATATAATAGAGACAGTAGATCTAGCTGGTCTGTCATAATATAATAGAGACAGTAGATCTAGCTGGTCTGTCATAATATAATAGAGACAGTAGATCTAGCTGGTCTGTCAAAATATAATAGAGACAGTAGATCTAGCTGGTCTGTCATAGTATAATAGGGACAGTAGATCTACCTGGTCTGTCAAAATATAATAGAGACAGTAGATCTAGCTGGTCTGTCATAATATAATAGAGACAGTAGATTTAGTTGGTCTGTCATAATATAATAGAGACAGTAGATCTAGCTGGTCTGTCATAATATAATAGAGACAGTATATCTACCTGGTCTGTCATAATATAATAGAGACAGTATATCGACCTGGTCTGTCATAATACAGAAGAGACAGTATATCTAGCTGGTCTGTCATAATACAATAGCGAGAATAGATCTAGCTGGTCTGTAATTTTATAATGGAGTCTGTATATCTACCTGGTCTCTCATAATATAATAGAGACAGTAGATCTAGCTGGTCTGTCATAATACAATAGAGACAGTAGATTTAGCTGCTCTGTCATAATATAATAGAGACAGTATATCTACCTGGTCTGTCATTTTATAATAGAGACAGTAGATCTAGCTGGTCTGTCATAATATAATAGAGACAGTAGATCTAGCTGGTCTGTCATAATATAATAGAGACAGTAGATCTAGCTGGTCTGTCATAGTATAATAGGGACAGTAGATCTACCTGGTCTGTCAAAATATAATAGAGACAGTAGATCTAGCTGGTCTGTCATAATATAATAGAGACAGTAGATCTACCTGGTCTGTCAAAATATAATAGAGACAGTAGATCTAGCTGGTCTGTCATAATACAATAGCGAGAATAGATCTAGCTGGTCTGTCATTTTATAATGGAGTCTGTATATCTACCTGGTCTCTCATAATATAATAGAGACAGTAGATCTAGCTGGTCTGTCATAATACAATAGAGACAGTAGATTTAGCTGCTCTGTCATACCATAATAGAGACATAGAGACAGTAGATTTAGCTGGTCTGTCATAATATAATAGAGACAGTATATCTACCTGGTCTGTCATTTTATAATAGAGACAGTAGATCTAGCTGGTCTGTCATAATATAATAGAGACAGTAGATCTAGCTGGTCTGTCATAATATAATAGAGACAGTAGATCTAGCTGGTCTGTCATAATATAATAGAGACAGTAGATCTTGCTGGTCTGTCAAAATATAATAGAGACAGTAGATCTAGCTGGTCTGTCATAGTATAATAGGGACAGTAGATCTACCTGGTCTGTCAAAATATAATAGAGACAGTAGATCTAGCTGGTCTGTCATAATATAATAGAGACAGTAGATCTAGCTGGTCTGTCATAATACAATAGAGACAGTAGATTTAGCTGCTCTGTCATACCATAATAGAGACATAGAGACAGTAGATTTAGCTGGTCTGTCATAATATAATAGAGACAGTATATCTACCTGGTCTGTCATTTTATAATAGAGACAGTAGATCTAGCTGGTCTGTCATAATACAATAGAGACAGTAGATCTAGCTGGTCTGTCATAATACAATAGAGACAGTAGATTTAGCTGCTCTGTCATACCATAATAGAGACATAGAGACAGTAGATTTAGCTGGTCTGTCATAATATAATAGACACAGTAGATCTAGCTGGTCTGTTATAATATAATAGAGACATTAGATCTAGCTGGTCTGTCATATTACAATAGAGACAGTAGATCTAGCTGGTCTGTCATAATACAATAGAGACAGTAGATTTAGCTGCTCTGTCATACCATAATAGAGACATAGAGACAGTAGATTTAGCTGCTCTGTCATACCATAATAGAGACATAGAGACAGTAGATTTAGCTGGTCTGTCATAATATAATAGAGACAGTATATCTACCTGGTCTGTCATTTTATAATAGAGACAGTAGATCTAGCTGGTCTGTCATAATATAATAGAGACAGTAGATCTAGCTGGTCTGTCATAATATAATAGAGACAGTAGATCTAGCTGGTCTGTCATAATATAATAGAGACAGTATATCTACCTGGTCTGTCATAATATAATAGAGACAGTATATCGACCTGGTCTGTCATAATACAGAAGAGACAGTAGATCTAGCTGGTCTGTCATAATATAATAGACACAGTAGATCTAGCTGGTCTGTTATAATATAATAGAGACAGTAGATCTAGCTGGTCTGTCATAATACAATAGAGACAGTAGATCTAGCTGGTCTGTCATAATACAATAGAGACAGTAGATTTAGCTGCTCTGTCATACCATAATAGAGACATAGAGACAGTAGATTTAGCTGGTCTGTCATAATATAATAGAGACAGTATATCTACCTGGTCTGTCATTTTATAATAGAGACAGTAGATCTAGCTGGTCTGTCATAATATAATAGAGACAGTAGATCTAGCTGGTCTGTCATAATATAATAGAGACAGTATATCTACCTGGTCTGTCATAATATAATAGAGACAGTATATCGACCTGGTCTGTCATAATACAGAAGAGACAGTAGATCTAGCTGGTCTGTCATAATATAATAGACACAGTAGATCTAGCTGGTCTGTTATAATATAATAGAGACAGTAGATCTAGCTGGTCTGTCATAATACAATAGAGACAGTAGATCTAGCTGGTCTGTCATAATACAATAGAGACAGTAGATTTAGCTGCTCTGTCATACCATAATAGAGACATAGAGACAGTAGATTTAGCTGGTCTGTCATAATATAATAGAGACAGTAGATCTAGCTGGTCTGTCATAATATAATAGATACAGTAGATCTAGCTGGTCTGTCATAATATAATAGAGACAGTAGATCTAGCTGGTCTGTCATACTATAATAGGGACAGTAGATCTACCTGGTCTGTCAAAATATAATAGAGACAGTAGATCTAGCTGGTCTGTCATAATATAATAGAGACAGTAGATCTACCTGGTCTGTCAAAATATAATAGAGACAGTAGATCTAGCTGGTCTGTGATAATACAATAGAGACAGTAGATCTAGCTGGTCTGTCATAATAAAATAGACAGTGTATCTAGCTGGTCTGTCATAATATAATAGACAGTAGATCTAGCTGGTCTGTCATAATATAATAGACACAGTAAATCTAGCTGGTCTGTCATAGTATAATAGAGACAGTATATCTACCTGGTCTGTCATAATATAATAGAGACAGTATATCGACCTGGTCTGTCATAATATAATAAAGACAGTATATCGACCTGGTCTGTCATAATACAGAAGAGACAGTAGATCAAGCTGGTCTGTCATAATACAATAGAGACAGTAGATTTAGCTGGTCTGTCATAATATAATAGAGACAGTAGATCTAGCTGGTCTGTCATAATATAATAGAGACAGTAGATCTAGCTGGTCTGTCATAATATAATAGAGACAGTAGATCTAGCTGGTCTGTCATAGTATAATAGGGACAGTAGATCTACCTGGTCTGTCAAAATATAATAGAGACAGTAGATCTACCTGGTCTGTCAAAATATAATAGAGACAGTAGATTTAGTTGGTCTGTCATAATATAATAGAGACACTAGATCTAGCTGGTCTGTCATAATATAATAGAGACAGTATATCGACCTGGTCTGTCATAATACAATAGAGACAGTAGATTTAGCTGCTCTGTCATACCATAATAGAGACATAGAGACAGTAGATTTAGCTGGTCTGTCATAATATAATAGAGACAGTATATCTACCTGGTCTGTCATTTTATAATAGAGACAGTTGATCTAGCTGGTCTGTCATAATATAATAGAGACAGTAGATCTAGCTGGTCTGTCATAATATAATAGAGACAGTAGATCTAGCTGGTCTGTCATAATATAATAGAGACAGTATATCTACCTGGTCTGTCATAATATAATAGAGACAGTATATCGACCTGGTCTGTCATAATACAGAGGAGACAGTAGATCTAGCTGGTCTGTCATAATATAATAGACACAGTAGATCTAGCTGGTCTGTTATAATATAATAGAGACAGTAGATCTAGCTGGTCTGTCATAATACAATAGAGACAGTAGATCTAGCTGGTCTGTCATAATACAATAGAGACAGTAGATTTAGCTGCTCTGTCATACCATAATAGAGACATAGAGACAGTAGATTTAGCTGGTCTGTCATAATATAATAGAGACAGTATATCTACCTGGTCTGTCATTTTATAATAGAGACAGTAGATCTAGCTGGTCTGTCATAATATAATAGAGACAGTAGATCTAGCTGGTCTGTCATAATATAATAGAGACAGTAGATCTAGCTGGTCTGTCATAATATAATAGAGACAGTATATCTACCTGGTCTGTCATAATATAATAGAGACAGTATATCGACCTGGTCTGTCATAATACAGAAGAGACAGTAGATCTAGCTGGTCTGTCATAATATAATAGACACAGTAGATTTAGCTGCTCTGTCATACCATAATAGAGACATAGAGACAGTAGATTTAGCTGGTCTGTCATAATATAATAGAGACAGTATATCTACCTGGTCTGTCATTTTATAATAGAGACAGTAGATCTAGCTGGTCTGTCATAATATAATAGAGACAGTAGATCTAGCTGGTCTGTCATAATATAATAGAGACAGTATATCTACCTGGTCTGTCATAATATAATAGAGACAGTATATCGACCTGGTCTGTCATAATACAGAAGAGACAGTAGATCTAGCTGGTCTGTCATAATATAATAGACACAGTAGATCTAGCTGGTCTGTTATAATATAATAGAGACAGTAGATCTAGCTGGTCTGTCATAATACAATAGAGACAGTAGATCTAGCTGGTCTGTCATAATACAATAGAGACAGTAGATTTAGCTGCTCTGTCATACCATAATAGAGACATAGAGACAGTAGATTTAGCTGCTCTGTCATACCATAATAGAGACATAGAGACAGTAGATTTAGCTGGTCTGTCATAATATAATAGAGACAGTAGATCTAGCTGGTCTGTCATAATATAATAGATACAGTAGATCTAGCTGGTCTGTCATAATATAATAGAGACAGTAGATCTACCTGGTCTGTCAAAATATAATAGAGACAGTAGATCTAGCTGGTCTGTGATAATACAATAGAGACAGTAGATCTAGCTGGTCTGTCATAATAAAATAGACAGTGTATCTAGCTGGTCTGTCATAATATAATAGACAGTAGATCTAGCTGGTCTGTCATAATATAATAGACACAGTAAATCTAGCTGGTCTGTCATAGTATAATAGAGACAGTATATCTACCTGGTCTGTCATAATATAATAGAGACAGTATATCGACCTGGTCTGTCATAATATCATAGAGACAGTATATCGACCTGGTCTGTCATAATACAGAAGAGACAGTAGATCAAGCTGGTCTGTCATAATACAATAGAGACAGTAGATTTAGCTGGTCTGTCATAATATAATAGAGACAGTAGATCTAGCTGGTCTGTCATAATATAATAGAGACAGTAGATCTAGCTGGTCTGTCATAATATAATAGAGACAGTAGATCTAGCTGGTCTGTCATAGTATAATAGGGACAGTAGATCTACCTGGTCTGTCAAAACATAATAGAGACAGTAGATCTACCTGGTCTGTCAAAATATAATAGAGACAGTAGATTTAGTTGGTCTGTCATAATATAATAGAGACACTAGATCTAGCTGGTCTGTCATAATATAATAGAGACAGTATATCGACCTGGTCTGTCATAATACAGAAGAGACAGTAGATCTAGCTGGTCTGTCATAATATAATAGACACAGTAGATCTAGCTGGTCTGTTATAATATAATAGAGACAGTAGATCTAGCTGGTCTGTCATAATACAATAGAGACAGTAGATCTAGCTGGTCTGTCATAATACAATAGAGACAGTAGATTTAGCTGCTCTGTCATACCATAATAGAGACATAGAGACAGTAGATTTAGCTGGTCTGTCATAATATAATAGAGACAGTATATCTACCTGGTCTGTCATTTTATAATAGAGACAGTTGATCTAGCTGGTCTGTCATAATATAATAGAGACAGTAGATCTAGCTGGTCTGTCATAATATAATAGAGACAGTAGATCTAGCTGGTCTGTCATAATATAATAGAGACAGTATATCTACCTGGTCTGTCATAATATAATAGAGACAGTATATCGACCTGGTCTGTCATAATACAGAAGAGACAGTAGATCTAGCTGGTCTGTCATAATATAATGGACACAGTAGATCTAGCTGGTCTGTTATAATATAATAGAGACAGTAGATCTAGCTGGTCTGTCATAATACAATAGAGACAGTAGATCTAGCTGGTCTGTCATAATACAATAGAGACAGTAGATTTAGCTGCTCTGTCATACCATAATAGAGACATAGAGACAGTAGATTTAGCTGGTCTGTCATAATATAATAGAGACAGTATATCTACCTGGTCTGTCATTTTATAATAGAGACAGTAGATCTAGCTGGTCTGTCATAATATAATAGAGACAGTAGATCTAGCTGGTCTGTCATAATATAATAGAGACAGTAGATCTAGCTGGTCTGTCATAATATAATAGAGACAGTATATCTACCTGGTCTGTCATAATATAATAGAGACAGTATATCGACCTGGTCTGTCATAATACAGAAGAGACAGTAGATCTAGCTGGTCTGTCATAATATAATAGACACAGTAGATCTAGCTGGTCTGTTATAATATAATAGAGACAGTAGATCTAGCTGGTCTGTCATAATACAATAGAGACAGTAGATCTAGCTGGTCTGTCATAATATAATAGAGACAGTAGATTTAGCTGCTCTGTCATACCATAATAGAGACATAGAGACAGTAGATTTAGCTGCTCTGTCATACCATAATAGAGACATAGAGACAGTAGATTTAGCTGGTCTGTCATAATATAATAGAGACAGTAGATCTAGCTGGTCTGTCATAATATAATAGATACAGTAGATCTAGCTGGTCTGTCATAATATAATAGAGACAGTAGATCTAGCTGGTCTGTCATACTATAATAGGGACAGTAGATCTACCTGGTCTGTCAAAATATAATAGAGACAGTAGATCTAGCTGGTCTGTCATAATATAATAGAGACAGTAGATCTACCTGGTCTGTCAAAATATAATAGAGACAGTAGATCTAGCTGGTCTGTGATAATACAATAGAGACAGTAGATCTAGCTGGTCTGTCATAATAAAATAGACAGTGTATCTAGCTGGTCTGTCATAATATAATAGACAGTAGATCTAGCTGGTCTGTCATAATATAATAGACACAGTAAATCTAGCTGGTCTGTCATAGTATAATAGAGACAGTATATCTACCTGGTCTGTCATAATATAATAGAGACAGTATATCGACCTGGTCTGTCATAATATAATAGAGACAGTATATCGACCTGGTCTGTCATAATACAGAAGAGACAGTAGATCAAGCTGGTCTGTCATAATACAATAGAGACAGTAGATTTAGCTGGTCTGTCATAATATAATAGATACAGCAGATCTAGCTGGTCTGTCATAATATAATAGAGACAGTAGATCTAGCTGGTCTGTCATAATATAATAGAGACAGTAGATCTAGCTGGTCTGTCATAGTATAATAGGGACAGTAGATCTACCTGGTCTGTCAAAATATAATAGAGACAGTAGATCTACCTGGTCTGTGAAAATATAATAGAGACAGTAGATTTAGTTGGTCTGTCATAATATAATAGAGACACTAGATCTAGCTGGTCTGTCATAATATAATAGAGACAGTATATCGACCTGGTCTGTCATAATACAGAAGAGACAGTAGATCTAGCTGGTCTGTCATAATATAATAGACACAGTAGATCTAGCTGGTCTGTTATAATATAATAGAGACAGTAGATCTAGCTGGTCTGTCATAATACAATAGAGACAGTAGATCTGGCTGGTCTGTCATAATACAATAGAGACAGTAGATTTAGCTGCTCTGTCATACCATAATAGAGACATAGAGACAGTAGATTTAGCTGGTCTGTCACAATATAATAGAGACAGTATATCTACCTGGTCTGTCATTTTATAATAGAGACATTAGATCTAGCTGGTCTGTCATAATATAATAGAGACAGTAGATCTAGCTGGTCTGTCATAATATAATAGAGACAGTAGATCTAGCTGGTCTGTCATAGTATAATAGGGACAGTAGATCTACCTGGTCTGTCAAAATATAATAGAGACAGTAGATCTAGCTGGTCTGTCATAATATAATAGAGACAGTAGATCTACCTGGTCTGTCAAAATATAATAGAGACAGTAGATCTAGCTGGTCTGTCATAATACAATAGCGAGAATAGATCTAGCTGGTCTGTCATTTTATAATGGAGTCTGTATATCTACCTGGTCTCTCATAATATAATAGAGACAGTAGATCTAGCTGGTCTGTCATAATACAATAGAGACAGTAGATTTAGCTGCTCTGTCATAATATAATAGAGACAGTAGATCTAGCTGGTCTGTCAAAATATAATAGAGACAGTAGATCTAGCTGGTCTGTCATAATATAATAGAGACAGTAGATCTAGCTGGTCTGTCAAAATATAATAGAGACAGTAGATCTAGCTGGTCTGTCATAGTATAATAGGGACAGTAGATCTACCTGGTCTGTCAAAATATAATAGAGACAGTAGATCTAGCTGGTCTGTCATAATAGTAGATCTAGCTGGTCTGTCATAATACAATAGAAACAGTAGATTTAGCTGGTCTGTCATAGCATAATAGAGACATAGAGACAGTAGATTTAGCTGGTCTGTCATAATATAATAGAGACAGTATATCTACCTGGTCTGTCATTTTATAATAGAGACAGTAGATCTAGCTGGTCTGTCATAATATAATAGAGACAGTAGATCTAGCTGGTCTGTCAAAATATAATAGAGACAGTAGATCTAGCTGGTCTGTCATAGTATAATAGGGACAGTAGATCTACCTGGTCTGTCAAAATATAATAGAGACAGTAGATCTAGCTGGTCTGTCATAATATAATAGAGACAGTAGATCTACCTGGTCTGTCAAAATATAATAGAGACAGTAGATCTAGCTGGTCTGTCATAATACAATAGCGAGAATAGATCTAGCTGGTCTGTCATTTTATAATGGAGTCTGTATATCTACCTGGTCTCTCATAATATAATAGAGACAGTAGATCTAGCTGGTCTGTCATAATACAATAGAGACAGTAGATTTAGCTGCTCTGTCATACCATAATAGAGACATAGAGACAGTAGATTTAGCTGGTCTGTCATAATATAATAGAGACAGTATATCTACCTGGTCTGTCATTTTATAATAGAGACAGTAGATCTAGCTGGTCTGTCATAATATAATAGAGACAGTAGATCTAGCTGGTCTGTCATAATATAATAGAGACAGTAGATCTAGCTGGTCTGTCATAATATAATAGAGACAGTAGATCTAGCTGGTCTGTCAAAATATAATAGAGACAGTAGATCTAGCTGGTCTGTCATAGTATAATAGGGACAGTAGATCTACCTGGTCTGTCAAAATATAATAGAGACAGTAGATCTAGCTGGTCTGTCATAATATAATAGAGACAGTAGATCTAGCTGGTCTGTCATAATACAATAGAAACAGTAGATTTAGCTGGTCTGTCATAGCATAATAGAGACATAGAGACAGTAGATTTAGCTGGTCTGTCATAATATAATAGAGACAGTATATCTACCTGGTCTGTCATTTTATAATAGAGACAGTAGATCTAGCTGGTCTGTCATAATATAATAGAGACAGTAGATCTAGCTGGTCTGTCATAATATAATAGAGACAGTAGATCTAGCTGGTCTGTCATAGTATAATAGGGACAGTAGATCTACCTGGTCTGTCAAAATATAATAGAGACAGTAGATCTAGCTGGTCTGTCATAATATAATAGAGACAGTAGATCTACCTGGTCTGTCAAAATATAATAGAGACAGTAGATCTAGCTGGTCTGTCATAATACAATAGCGAGAATAGATCTAGCTGGTCTGTCATTTTATAATGGAGTCTGTATATCTACCTGGTCTCTCATAATATAATAGAGACAGTAGATCTAGCTGGTCTGTCATAATACAATAGAGACAGTAGATTTAGCTGCTCTGTCATACCATAATAGAGACATAGAGACAGTAGATTTAGCTGGTCTGTCATAATATAATAGAGACAGTATATCTACCTGGTCTGTCATTTTATAATAGAGACAGTAGATCTAGCTGGTCTGTCATAATATATTAGAGACAGTAGATCTAGCTGGTCTGTCATAATATAATAGAGACAGTAGATCTAGCTGGTCTGTCATAATATAATAGAGACAGTAGATCTTGCTGGTCTGTCAAAATATAATAGAGACAGTAGATCTAGCTGGTCTGTCATAGTATAATAGGGACAGTAGATCTACCTGGTCTGTCAAAATATAATAGAGACAGTAGATCTAGCTGGTCTGTCATAATATAATAGAGACAGTAGATCTACCTGGTCTGTCAAAATATAATAGAGACAGTAGATCTAGCTGGTCTGTCATAATACAATAGCGAGAATAGATCTAGCTGGTCTGTCATTTTATAATGGAGTCTGTATATCTACCTGGTCTCTCATAATATAATAGAGACAGTAGATCTAGCTGGTCTGTCATAATACAATAGAGACAGTAGATTTAGCTGCTCTGTCATAATATAATAGAGACAGTAGATCTAGCTGGTCTGTCAAAATATAATAGAGACAGTAGATCTAGCTGGTCTGTCATAATATAATAGAGACAGTAGATCTAGCTGGTCTGTCAAAATATAATAGAGACAGTAGATCTAGCTGGTCTGTCATAGTATAATAGGGACAGTAGATCTACCTGGTCTGTCAAAATATAATAGAGACAGTAGATCTAGCTGGTCTGTCATAATAGTAGATCTAGCTGGTCTGTCATAATACAATAGAAACAGTAGATTTAGCTGGTCTGTCATAATATAATAGAGACAGTATATCTACCTGGTCTGTCATTTTATAATAGAGACAGTAGATCTAGCTGGTCTGTCATAATATAATAGAGACAGTAGATCTAGCTGGTCTGTCAAAATATAATAGAGACAGTAGATCTAGCTGGTCTGTCATAGTATAATAGGGACAGTAGATCTACCTGGTCTGTCAAAATATAATAGAGACAGTAGATCTAGCTGGTCTGTCATAATATAATAGAGACAGTAGATCTACCTGGTCTGTCAAAATATAATAGAGACAGTAGATCTAGCTGGTCTGTCATAATACAATAGCGAGAATAGATCTAGCTGGTCTGTCATTTTATAATGGAGTCTGTATATCTACCTGGTCTCTCATAATATAATAGAGACAGTAGATCTAGCTGGTCTGTCATAATACAATAGAGACAGTAGATTTAGCTGCTCTGTCATACCATAATAGAGACATAGAGACAGTAGATTTAGCTGGTCTGTCATAATATAATAGAGACAGTATATCTACCTGGTCTGTCATTTTATAATAGAGACAGTAGATCTAGCTGGTCTGTCATAATATAATAGAGACAGTAGATCTAGCTGGTCTGTCATAATATAATAGAGACAGTAGATCTAGCTGGTCTGTCATAATATAATAGAGACAGTAGATCTAGCTGGTCTGTCAAAATATAATAGAGACAGTAGATCTAGCTGGTCTGTCATAGTATAATAGGGACAGTAGATCTACCTGGTCTGTCAAAATATAATAGAGACAGTAGATCTAGCTGGTCTGTCATAATATAATAGAGACAGTAGATCTAGCTGGTCTGTCATAATACAATAGAAACAGTAGATTTAGCTGGTCTGTCATAGCATAATAGAGACATAGAGACAGTAGATTTAGCTGGTCTGTCATAATATAATAGAGACAGTATATCTACCTGGTCTGTCATTTTATAATAGAGACAGTAGATCTAGCTGGTCTGTCATAATATAATAGAGACAGTAGATCTAGCTGGTCTGTCATAATATAATAGAGACAGTAGATCTAGCTGGTCTGTCATAGTATAATAGGGACAGTAGATCTACCTGGTCTGTCAAAATATAATAGAGACAGTAGATCTAGCTGGTCTGTCATAATATAATAGAGACAGTAGATCTACCTGGTCTGTCAAAATATAATAGAGACAGTAGATCTAGCTGGTCTGTCATAATACAATAGCGAGAATAGATCTAGCTGGTCTGTCATTTTATAATGGAGTCTGTATATCTACCTGGTCTCTCATAATATAATAGAGACAGTAGATCTAGCTGGTCTGTCATAATACAATAGAGACAGTAGATTTAGCTGCTCTGTCATACCATAATAGAGACATAGAGACAGTAGATTTAGCTGGTCTGTCATAATATAATAGAGACAGTATATCTACCTGGTCTGTCATTTTATAATAGAGACAGTAGATCTAGCTGGTCTGTCATAATATATTAGAGACAGTAGATCTAGCTGGTCTGTCATAATATAATAGAGACAGTAGATCTAGCTGGTCTGTCATAATATAATAGAGACAGTAGATCTTGCTGGTCTGTCAAAATATAATAGAGACAGTAGATCTAGCTGGTCTGTCATAGTATAATAGAGACAGTAGATCTTGCTGGTCTGTCAAAATATAATAGAGACAGTAGATCTAGCTGGTCTGTCATAATATAATAGAGACAGTAGATCTAGCTGGTCTGTCATAATATAATAGAGACAGTAGATCTAGCTGGTCTGTCATAGTATAATAGAGACAGTAGATCTAGCTGGTCTGTCATAGTACAATAGAGACATAGAGACAGTAGATCTAGCTGGTCTGTCATAATATAATAGGGACAGTAGATCTAGCTGGTCTGTCATAATATAATAGAGAAAGTATATCTACTTGGTCTGTCATAATATAATAGAGACAGTAGATCTAGCTGGTCTGTCATAATATAACAGAGACAGTAGATCTACCTGGTATGTCAAAATATAATAGAGACAGTAGATCGAGCTGGTCTGTCATAATATAATAGAGACAGTAGATCTAGCTGGGCTGTCATATTATAATAGAGACAGTAGATCTACCTGGCCTGTCAAATTAGAATAGAGACAGTAGATCTAGCTGGTCTGTCATCAAATAATAGACACAGTAGATCTAGCTGGTCTGTCATAATATAATAGAGAAAGTATATCTACTTGGTCTGTCATAATATAATAGAGACAGTAGATCTAGCTGGTCTGTCCTATTATAATAGAGACAGTAGATCTACCTGGTCTGTCATAGTATAATAGAAACAGTAGATCTAGCTGGTCTGTCATAATACAATAGAGACAGTAGATCTATCTGGTCTGTCATAATATAATAGAGACAGTAGATCTACCTGGTCTGTCATAGTATAATAGAGACAGTAGATCTAGCTGGTCTGTCATAGTACAATAGAGACATAGAGACAGTAGATCTAGCTGGTCTGTCATAATATAACAGAGACAGTAGATCTACCTGGTATGTCAAAATATAATAGAGACAGTAGATCTAGCTGGTCTGTCATAATATAATAGAGACAGTAGATCTAGCTGGTCTGTCATATTATAATAGAGACAGTAGATCTAGCTGGTATGTCATAATATAATAGAGATAGTAGATCTACCTGGTCTGTCAAATTAGAATAGAGACAGTAGATCTAGCTGGTCTGTCATAATATAATAGTGACAGTGTATCTACCAGGTCTGTCATAATATAACAGAGACAGTAGATCTAGCTGGTCTGTCATAATATAACAGAGACAGTAGATCTACCTGGCATGTCAAAATATAATAGAGACAGTAGATCTAGCTGGTCTGTCATAGTATAATAGAAACAGTAGACCTAGCTGGTCTGTCATAATACAATAGAGACAGTAGATCTATCTGGTCTGTCATAATATAATAGAGACAGTAGATCTACCTGGTCTGTCATAGTATAATAGAGACAGTAGATCTAGCTGGTCTGTCATAGTACAATAGAGACATAGAGACAGTAGATCTAGCTGGTCTGTCATAATATAATAGTGACAGTGTATCTACCAGGTCTGTCATAATATAACAGAGACAGTGTATCTACCAGGTCTGTCAAAATATAACAGAGACAGTAGATCTAGCTGGTCTGTCATAATATAACAGAGACAGTAGATCTACCTGGTATGTCAAAATATAATAGAGACAGTAGATCTAGCTGGTCCGTCATAATATAATAGAGACAGTAGATCTAGCTGGTCTGTCATAATATAATAGAGATAGTAGATCTACCTGGTCTGTCAAATTAGAATAGAGACAGTAGATCTAGCTGGTCTGTCATAATATAATAGTGACAGTGTATCTACCAGGTCCGTCATAATGTAACAGAGACAGTAGATCTACCTGGCATGTCAAAATATAATAGAGACAGTAGATCTTTCTGGTCTGTCATAATATAATAGAGACAGTAGATCTAGCTGGTCTGTCATCAAATAATAGACACAGTAGATCTAGCTGGGCTGTCATATTATAATAGAGACAGTAGATCTACCTGGTCTGTCAAATTAGAATAGAGACAGTAGATCTAGCTGGTCTGTCATCAAATAATAGACACAGTAGATCTAGCTGGTCTGTCATAATATAATAGAGAAAGTATATATACTTGGTCTGTCATAATAGAATAGAGACAGTAGATCTAGCTGGTCTGTCATATTATAATAGGGTTATCACAACTTCATCTACAATTGTTGAATGAGTTTCCTGTAAACAATATATATTATATTCCTTCTCTTTTAGCCAGGTAAATACGGATTGTCTTTTCTTATTATTAGCTAAGCCATTACAATTATAACTGGCTATACTTACTTCACCATTTACCATAATGAGATACAAATTTCAAATCTATTTATCATAATATACATTTGTAAACTCACCATTAAAAAGTACCATGGTGATTGAGTGTCCATATAGCTGTACCATGATATATGCATTGCTACTAAGTAAACCTCCAATTGTTCCCCACTATTCCGGCCGCTAGAACCCCTCCCCATCCCAAGTTGGGTTGGAGAGGGGTTAACAACTGTCTTGGTGTGTTTGGACCGGCAGACCACCCCGTTCCTCCCAGAGCCCCCGAGAGACCGAGACCCATCCTTCGAAAAGAGCACACAGTGCCACCCACAGATTCTAAGCAAATCAACCCCCAAAAGCATTTCCATCACCCCCACCTCAATTTGCATTTTATATATATATATAGCTATTTCAAATATATATACGCAAATACTGTGTATGTTAATTTCCATAATTAACTGCAATTCATGCAAAGGGTTGCTACCTATAACCAGGATTGCCATTACAAAAATTACATTTTTGGCAAGCAATTATTATTTTATCAAACCATTATTGTGATTAATCCTATATTGTTCCTAACTTCATTACCTCCTAGCAACAGATGTGGGGCACGCACACACACACACACACACACACACACACACACACACACACACACACACACACACACACACACACACACACACACACACACACACACACACACACACACACACACACACACACACACACACACACACTCAAAGACACTCAACCCCTTTCCCCGACAAACAACCATAAGCTCAAATGCTCAACAGTTGTTCCATCCCCGAGCCCAACTCAATAAATTACTTGATTTATAAATGCATATACAATTGCAGCTGTTTGAGAAGGCATGCAAAATTGAGCAAAAACGGGGAGATTTGATTAAACGTTGTCAAGTCCTTGGTGAATGAGATCAGATACACCCCCTTCCCCTGAAAGATACGCTGGTCCCCCGTTGTGATCATTTCCCCAAGCATCTCTGTGCAGTCAGACCTTTGATTATATTAACATTAACATTGACAGGGCTGAAGTGGAGCAGGCCGAGAGTTTCAAGTTCCTTGATGTCCACATCACCAACAAACTATCATGGTCCAAACACACCAAGACAGTTGTGAAGAGGGAACGACAACACCTTTTCCCCCTCAGAAGACTGAAAAGATTTGGCATGGGTCCCCAGATCCTCAAAAGGTTCGACAGCTGCACCATCGAGAGCATCCTGACCGGTTGCATCACCGCCTGGTATGGCAACTGCTCGGCATCTGACGTAAGGCGTTAGAGTGCAGTGCGTACGGCCCAGTACATCACTGGGGCCAAGCATCCTGACATACAGGACCAATATACTAGGCAGTGTCAGAGGGAGGCCCATAGAATGGTTAAAGACTCCAGTCATCCAAATCATAGACTCTCTACTACTGCACAACAAGTGGTACCGGAGCGCCACGTCTAGGACCTTAAAGGCTCCTTAAACAGCTTCTACCTTCAAACCATAAGACTTCTGAATAATTAATCAAATGGCCACCAGGCTGCTATTCACTGTTTATTATCTATGCATAGAGTCACTTTACAAATTACCTTGATAAACCTGTACCCCACATTGACTCAGCACAAGTACCCCCTGTATATAGCCTCATTATTGTTATGTCATTTTCTTGTTACTTTTTGATTTAATACTTTTTTTTAACTTAAGTTTATTTCGTAAATGTTTGGTCGCCTAAAAATATGACATATTGCAGCTTTAAGTCCACTTCAGTCAGTGTAGATGAATGGGAGGAGACAGGTTAAATAAGGACTTTTAATAGTTGAGATAATTGAGACATGGATTGTGTATGTGTGCCATTCAGAGGGTAAATGGGCAAGACACAAAATGTACGTGCCTTTGAACGTGGTATTTTTGGTAGTATGTTCCAGGCGCACCGGTTTGTGTTATGAACTGCAAAACTCAGTGTACATTATTGCTGTGAGCCCGTAATTAGGACCTTTATTTTGAAGACAATTTTGGACGCTGGAGTAATAGGCCTACTGGTGGCAAAGGTTTCACATCCTCTTTGTTCGTCGGCAGTAACGTTGGCTAGCTAGGTTTACATTCTACCGTCTCATGCGGCGCTCACTAGCAAAGGTAGCTAAGATACTGATTGGCACATGGGCCATAATGGGTATGTATTCGTGGTAACTTATATTATATAAAACAATATTTTGTTTTTGCTTGCTATACATCTGTCTAGGTTGGGTTTTCTAGCTAGGTGGCCAACTAGCCATGATCAGGCAGGGTCGTCCTCATTGGTGTACACTTTACTGAACGTTTTGCAACGCAAAATGAAAACGAGCGTTTCTTATTGTATAAGTTCAGACTGTCCCTGTCCGTTTTTTTCTCCTCCGGTGCATAATGAACACGACCCTGATCTCAAGGAAGTAGCTGGGTAGCTAGCTAGGCCTACTTTGCCGTTTTTAGCAAAACCCCTTGATCTATCTAGCAGTGCCGCCACGGCGATCTGTTATGTTATTGACTAACTCACGTTCAGATTTGAATTATGTTATTGTGTCCACTTGGGCACATTCTGTGCAAGCTAGCCTTATAGCCAATACGTAAGTGCAAGCTAAACTATAAGGTTAAGTTAGCTATCTGCTGGCAATGTTATATCAACCGTAACATTTCTTATCACTCAATGAATAACTATCTGTAGTTAAGATATGCAAAACTAGCACATTTCGTTAGTTCTGCTATGTTAATGTTCTTACAAAATGTAATTGATTTAGCTAGACATCTAACACACTTCACTGTACTTTTCACATTATAGATTCCCCCATCCCTCTCTCCTCCCTGCGCCTTTTGGTTCCACCTCTACGACTGATGTCTGCATTTATGTGGCAGGTAGCACAACAGAGGGCCATTAAGCACTATGGAAAATTAGAGGAATTTGTGACCGTGGTAACACAAACTGTCACAGAACTTATGACTGACAGACAGAGGACCCTCCTTATTTTGGGGCTGAGAGCAAGGGTAAGAAATGCCATACAGAATCACTTCAAAATGCTAGGATAGTTCCACCTACTTCCTGCATCCTGTCACATACTGTTTTTGAATGGGCTTTTAAAAAATCATGATAACATGGGCATTTAAGACATTACATTCTATTTGTAGATTAATTGACTTCTACCCGAGGCCTTTTATGAATGTTTTCAATTGTGTTTTTGTAATCAAAAACTATAAGGCATCAGGAAGAATTTCACATATCTCAAATTACTGTGTTTTCATGAATTTGATGATATCTTGAAGCCCATTAAAGAAACAGTATGAGACTTTATCCAGGAAGTAGGGAGATTTTCTTTGTGTATAGGTAAAATGTAGAAAATAGTTTTATGCAAAGTATCAGACTGGACCACTTTTCTTGCAGGTAAACCCTGTCAGCCTCCAGACCCTTCTTTATAGAATAAAGTCTTCTCAACATGCACAGGTTGGTGAATCAAAGTATAAATATTGTGCCAAGATTGGAGCTTTTGTTCTGCTGGACACTTTGAGATAATTAACACCCTCATAATTAAGCAACATTTAAATACAAGAGATTTAAGATTGTTGGTATGGATAGTTGTCTAAAAATGAATCTTAAAAAAAAAAAAAAAACTTTTGTTTTACAGTCCAATGATGCAGGCATGGAATCACCTGAAGCTAACTTTGCCAAGCTCACCCAAAACTTGATTATAGACCCGGTTGAGCGTGAACACTTCGTCCAAGTAAGTAGTTGTTAATGCCAAGCTTGTCTTGAACCTACAAGGCCTTCCCACACTACATCAGATTCAGTCTTTTACGATTATAACATGTCACACTGTGCAACGTGACCAAATTACAATCTTGACATCAACCTGGCTGGGTTGTAAGGTTTGCCTCAGTTCTGTTGTCACATTCTGCGATTGGCTTGCGAGGCTACGTCAGTCGACTTAGGCTACGTCAGCTGGGCGTATCAAGCATTGGCGTCAAAAGAACAACAACAAGCTGTTGCTATGTCGATTGACACACTGCTCCTCCTACCTCTGTGACTGAGCGGTCCTTGTAATAAAAAGCTTAACTCTCGAATTGAAGAGGTACATCACAACATGGAAAAGCTAATGCCAAATATAAGCCCCGTAGCATGATTATTGCCATTGCTCAATAAAAGCATTGCAATTTTAACATTCAAGGTGTGATGGTTATTTATAACTACAGAGCCAATTACTTGCACTAAGCTTTCATTATACAATGTGTGATTCTTATTTTTTATTTTTATGAATGGCGTCATTTCTGGTCATGTTCTTATTCATACTGCCGTAACTTTTTCGGAGCTTAGGGAAAGTAGAGGTACTTAAAGGAAAATTCCATCCCAAAACTATCTTTTGGTATTTGTTTTATTAGTCCTTTGTAGGGCTGGGCGATTATAGCAAATTTAATTTGAATTTATGTTTTGTGCGATATTCCAAGTAAATGTATTGCAAGAATCAAGTGTTTTTGTTTTTATGAGCGTTTATGTTCACTTGTTCTCATGTTGTCTTTTTGGTTCTCGTCTCCTTTGCTCCTTCTGTGCTCTGTTCGCCTTCCCATTTACACCAGAGATCTGTATATAATGATGAGATGCACGTCTCCACCCTAACAATGGGGGTCGTTGTCCCAAAGGCGGGAAAGCAAGCGACAAGCTTAGGTACAAAATAAGCCCATTGAAACGCATTGGGCTTATTTTGGACAGATTTGAGTGTGCACGAAACCGCTCGCTTCGCTTCTTCCTCTGGTTTACACACACACCAAGCCCCTCTCCCTGTCACTCACAACAACAAAGATGAGAGATCACTTCTTCTCCTTGACAAATGGTTTCAACTCGCTATTTGTGTTTGAGAGAGGAAACTATTACATTTTTAAAGAGAAATTGCAGAAAGTAGTAGTGGAGAAAGTAAAAGTCACAAGTCATTTATGATATTCTGAGAGAGCGTCTTGGCATGTATAACAAAGCAATTAGAAATGCCAGACGGGCTCATTTTTGTAACTTGATCTCTATGAATCAGAATAATTCGTCAGTGCTTTTCCTGACCATTGATGGCCTGATAAATCCTACCCTCGCAAACCTATGTGAACTTTCCTCTACATCTAAATGTGAAGAGTTTGCGGCATATTTCAGAGATACCCAGGCTAACGTTTGTCAGTCCAGCAAGACCTGCCTGATAAGTTTTGATATGTGCCCTAGACTACCACGCAAAGACATTATGGATTTATTTTCCCTGGTTGACACAGACATGCTCAGGAAAGTGATATCACAACTTTCCCCACTGCAGTAATAACTGCTATGGTGAAACCCCTTCTGAAGAAAAGTCATCTAGATTCTTCAGCTTTTAGCAATCTTTGGCTATGTTCCAACCTTCCGTTCATAAGCAAAAATCTGGAGAAATTGTTTTCAAACAGCTTCTTTTTTTCCCAATCTGGTTTTCAGGACTAGCACAGACACAGCCTTTGTTAAAATTGTAAGTTATTTTAGAGGCAACACAGATGCCAAACAGCTCTCTGTCCGTTGTAATCTTGGATTTAAGTGCTACATTCAACACGGTTGACCATGATGTCCTTCTGGACAGACTGGAGAGGTGGGTGGGCCTCTCCGGTCCAGTTCTAAAATGGTTTAGTACCTATTTATCCAGTCTTTTGAGTTTTTTGTCACCCCTGGTGAACATATCACGTGGCGTTTGACACAGTTCGATTTTGGGTTCGGTTCCGTTCAGTTTATATATGTTACCCCTTTGCAGCATTATCAGAAAGCACAGTATTGATTTTCACTGCTATGCAGACGATACACAACCTTTTACAATAGTGTCACCAGAGGATTTTAGATCCACGGATAAATTATTAGACTGAATTAGTGATTTAAATAATTGGATGGCTCACAACTTCCTCCAACTAAATCAAGTCAAGACCGAGGTGGTACTTGTTGGAGCCAAAGCACAGAGAGAATCTGTCCACACCTATCAATTCACGGACAAGACAGATAAAAAACCTAGGTGTTATTTTAGATTCTGAACTCCATTTCGACTCATCTTTTTACCACCAGAGGAACATTGCCACGGTGTGTCCAATGTTCTCTTGGGCTGATACAGAGACTCATCCATGCTTGTATTACAAGCAGGCTTGACTCCTGTAATGCTCTTCTGTCTTCCCTACCCAAGAAAGTCATTGGTTAACTGCAAAAAACATACAGAATGCTGCAGCATGGGAACTGACCAAGACCAGACAGACGGCACACAATACACCGGTCATAAGGTCTCAGTACTGACTGCCTGTGCGTTTTTAGAATGAATTTCTATTGGTTTTTAAATCAATCCATGATTGTTCACCCCAATACATGTCAGACATGCTTTTAAGTTATGTACCCAGTAGGCCTCTCAGGTCCTCTGGCACACTGGTCTTTTAACTATCCCAAAGCCTAGACCCAGGAGTCATGGAGAGGCAGCCTTTAGTTACTATGCCTCTGGAATAGTCTTTAAATGCCTTTAAAAGTGCTTATCTCACCATCTTAAATACGCATGCCCCGTACAAAAAATGTAGAACTACGAACAGATTATAACCCTTGGTTCACCCCAGACTTGACTGCCCTTGACCAGTACAAAAACATCCTGTGGCGTTCTGCATTATCATCGAATAGCCCCCGCGATATGCAACTTTTCATGGAAGTCAAGAACCAATATGCAGTCAGTTAAGAAAGCTAAGGCTAGCTTTTTCAAAAAGAAATTTGCATCCTGTAGCACTAATTCCAAAAAGTTTTGGGACGCTGTAAAGTCCATGGAGAATAAGAGCACCTCCTCCCAGCTGCCCACTGCACTGAGGCTAGGAAACACTGTCACCGCCGATTTAAAATCTACGATAATCGATAATTCCAATAAGCTTTTTCTACGGCTAGCCATGCTTTCCACCTGCAGCAACTTGCCCAAGCATCCCCCTCTTCTCCTTCACCCAAATCTAGACAGCTGATGTTCTGAAAGAGCTGCAAAATCTGGATCCCTACAAATCAGCTGGGCTAGACAATCTGGACCCTCTTTGTCTAAAATTATCTGCCGCAGTTGTTGAAAACCCTATTACTAGCCTGTTCACCTTCTCTTTCGTATCGTCTGAGATCCCCAAAGATTGGAAAGCTACTGCTCACACCCCCCTCTTCAAAGGGGGAGACACTCTAAACCCAAACTGTTACAGACCTATATCCATCCTGCCCTGACTTTCTAAAGTCTTCGAAAGCCAGTTGTGTTTGCACTCAGAAGACATTCATTTATTTTTTTAAATGTTCCTTTTGTTCGATAAAGTCTCTCTTTATATCTGAAAACCTCTGTTATATTTTCGCGTTTTATTCAGTAATCCACAGGCTCAAACGCAGTCACAACAGGCAGACAAAAAAAATCTAAATTGTATCCGTAAAGTTCATAGAAACATGTCAAATTATGTTTATATTCAACCCTCAGGTTGTTTTTAGCCTAAATGATCTATAATATTTAAACGGGACAATAACGTTGTCAATATAAAAGGTAAACAAGAAAGGCACTCTCTCTGGTCGCGCGCATGAAAAAGCTCTGTGACACAGCAGGGTCCACTCATTCAGACTGCTCTTACTCTCCCATTTCTCGGAATATAAGCCTGAAACAATTTCTAAAGACTGTTGACATCTAGTGGAAGGCATAGGAACTGCAATTTGAGTCCTAAGTCAATGGATACTGTATTGGCATTGAATAGAAAATTAAAACATCAACAAAAAAATCCTACTTCCCGAATGGATTTTTCTCAGGTTTTCGCCTGCCAAATCGGTTCTGTTATACTCACAGACATTATTTTAACAGTTTTGGAAACTTTAGTGTTTTCTATCGAGATCTACTAATTATATGCATATCCTATCTTCTGGGCCCGAGTAGAGGGCAGTTCATTTGGGCATGCTTTTCATCCAAAATTCCAAATGCTGCCCCCTACCCTAGAGAAGTTAACAAACCCCCAAACAAGCTTCAGTGACATACAACACTCATTCTGCGGCCTCCAACTGATCTTAAATGCTAGTAAAACTAAATGCATGCTCTTCAACAGATTGCTGCCCGCCCGCCTGACTAGCATCACTACTCTGGACGGTTCTGACCTAGAGTATGTGGACAACTACAAATACCTAGGTGTCTGGTTAGACTGTAAATTCTCCTTCCAGACATTAAGCATATCCAATCAAAAATTCAATCTAGAATCGGAATCCTGTTTCGCAACAAAGCCTCCTTCACTCATGCTGCCAAATATACCCTCGTCAGACTGACTATCCTACAGATTCTTGACTTCGGCGATGTCATTTACAAAATAGCCTCCAACTCTCTACTCAGCAAACTGGATGTAGTCTTTCACAGTGCCATCCGTTTTATCACCAATGCCCCATATACTACCCACCACTGCGACCTGGATGCTCTTGTTGCCTGGCCCTCGCTACATATTTGTTGCCAAACCCACTGGCTCCAGATCATCTGTACGTCTTTGCTAGGTAAAGCCCCGCCTTATCTCAGCTCACTGGTCACTCTAGCAACACCCACCCGTAGCATGCTCTCCAGCAGGTATATTTCACTGGTCATCCCCAAAGCCAACACTTACTTTGGCTGCCTTTCCTTCCAGTTCTCTGCTGCCAATGACTGGAACGAATTGCAAAAATCACTGAAGCTGGAGACTCATATCTCCCTCACTAACTTTAAGCATCAGCTGTCAGAGCAGCTTACCGATCACTGTACCTGTACACAGCCACAGCCAATCTGTAAATAGCACACCCAACTACCTCATCCCCATATTGGTATTTATCTTCTTGCTCTTTTGCACCCCAGTATCTCTACTTACACATCATCATCTGCACATCTATCACTCCAGTGTTAATGCTAAATTGTAATTAATTTGCCACTATTGGCCTATTTATTGCCTTACCTCCCTAATCTTACTACATTTGCACACACTGTACATATATTTTTATATTGTGTTTTTGGCTGTACGTTTGTTTATCCCATTTGTAACTGTGTTTTTGTCACACTCCTTTGCTTTATTTTGGCCAGGTCGCAGTTGTAAATGAGAACTTGTTCTTAACTGGCCTACCTGGTTAAATAAAGGTAAAATAACCTGAAGGGGCCAAAACTGTAATTAAAATTTAAAAAATATCTTAACACACCTTGCTTTTCCTTTCGGGTGTGTTTTAGTCATTCAGTTTTTGTTATTCATCCTCTCATCTTTGTAGTAAATATATATTTTTTCCTGTGAAGAACATTGTTGCATTAATTTCTGAAGTGTGCTGTATAAATAAAGCTTGATTTAACCTGTGTTCATTTTCTGTAGTCTAATGCCTGCTACATTGTTAGTGAATGTGCATTATGCAGGGTTCTGATAATGTGTCCCTTTCCAATAATGCAGAGAAATTATCTAAATTAATAAGGTGTAAATGCAATGAGTAACGATATCTTGACTATATACATGGTGTACTGTCAGGAAGAGTGGGTTGTGCCCGACTACACAAGTGGCAGTAAGTGTAAACGCAACAAGAGTTCAAGTTTGAGATGCTTTTACATTAGCTTTTTGTGTCTCTGGCGTTGTAGTCCACAAGCTGTTCAGGCAAGTGGGTGGTTAGTGGGCGGCCACCTGTAGTCTCTTGTGG
This sequence comes from Oncorhynchus keta, assembly GCF_023373465.1. Classification (NCBI taxonomy): domain Eukaryota; kingdom Metazoa; phylum Chordata; class Actinopteri; order Salmoniformes; family Salmonidae; genus Oncorhynchus; species Oncorhynchus keta. The sequence continues at coordinate 22,951,982 of NC_068453.1, read as the reverse complement.
CGGTGTGGCTTCACTGGCAGAGTCTGTAACTCTCCTTCTGAGAAGTCTGTGGAAGGAGAGTAGGCACGCTGTGTCTTCCTAACTGCACACTTGAGTTAGGTCCAGCCTTCCAATCTTGTGCCAGTCAGTTGATTAGGGAATGCCTTGCAGGTGTGCTGACTAGGAATCCTGCACAGGTGTGTTGGTTGAGCAGCGCTGTGGCACTGTCTTCAGCTGGCCTTGTGCTGAAGGTAGTGCAGCCTTGCACAGTGCTAAACTGAGTGCCGTTGTCCATGGGGCTGAATTGAGCGCACCTGTCTCTTGTGCTAAGGTGGGATGGTTCTGTCCATGTTGCTGCACTGAGAGTCCTTCAGCCACACCTATGCCCATGCCTTTCATGGTGCCACACACCCCTCCCTTTAACTCCGAGCCATGAGAGGAATTGGTGGGAGAGAAGAGAAAATGGAGCTGGTAGAGGGCATCAGCGTTCCCATGAGCAGACCCTGGGCTGTGTCGAACCACAAAGTTGTATGGTTGTAGCTCGAGGAACCAGCGGGTCGCCCGGTCATTTATGTCCTTGGCCATCCACTGCAAGGGTGCATGGTTTGTCTCCAGGGTGAACTGCCTTCCCATGGTAGTAGGATAGGGAGCAGACAGCCCATTTTATAGCCAGACATTTTTATACGGTAGCATACTTCTGTTCCCTAGGTAGGAGCTTTAGACTGCTGATTAAAGCATAATGTTCTTAACCATCCCAGACCTGGGACTGGACGGCTCCCTGTCCAGTTTCAGAGGCGCATGTTTGGACGACGAAAGGCTGGGAGTAGTCTGGTGACCTCAGGACTGGTCCTAAACAGAGGGAGGTTTGAAGATCCATGGAATACACCGCCGGTAGTAACTGGCCAGTCCCATGAAGGCTCTCACCTGAGTCTTGGTGGCTGGATAGGGCTAGTTGCTTGGATAGTAGGGCGATGGGGCTGGCCTTCTGACTTTTTGACTCCTCTATGGCGTCCAACACACATTTTTGACCTCGGCGCAGATGGCTTTGCGATGAGCTTCAAGGACCCTATACGGCTTCACATGTACAGTCTTCCCAGGTAGTGTAAGGATATCGTGCTCTAGCACATCTAGCCACGGAAGATATCCGTGAGGGAAGATATTCATGTACTGATCAATAAAGTGTTTTACTTCTTGGAGTTGTTGGAGTAAGGTCTAGGCCCATGTTTATGACATCTCTGGGTATTTCCTGAGGAAGCTCTGTGGAGACAAAGGCCACAGTAACATCATCCTCCTCCCACTTCTTCAGAAGGTTAATGTGATATTCTTGCTCCCATTTACGGTGATCTGGCTGGTTTATCCCGCACGTCACTGGGTCTCCATGACCGCGTAGGGCCCCTGCCACCAGGCGAGGAACTTGCTTTCTGTGGTGGGCAGAAGGAGCACTCGGTCACCAGGATTGAACTCTTGGAAGGCCCACCCTTGTGAACATATGTACCAACTCCTTGGCTATGGCCTTGGTAGTGATAGTTCATAGGGGAATTGCCTCCGGGTACCTGGGGCAGTCAGCTGACAGGTGGGACACGTCTGTCGCACGGTACTGTCAGAGATGTAGATTCCGGGCCGGTACAACTTCTGTAGGATTTGTTCCCTTCTCTTTTCCTCGCCCAGATCTGCGCCCAAGGCGTAAGAGTGGGCCAGTTGGAGAACAACTGGAACATACACTTTGGGCATAAGGCTATAAGTTCTTTGCCTACTTCTGTAAACGATAGAGTAGCCCTTGACGAAGGGCAATGTAAGGAGTTACCAAAGGGTGTTTGCGAGGTTTTGGTCTCTGGGCATCACCAACACGGCCCTGCAACATAACTGAGAAGTCATTGATATACAGTGGGGTTCAAATACCATTTAAAATATCTCAACTTTCACCTACAGTGGGGCAAAAAAAGTATTTAGTCAGCCACCAATTGTGCAAGTTCTCCCACTTAAAAAGATGAGAGGCCTGTAATTTATCATAGGTACACTTCAACAGACAAAAATGAGAAAAAAAATCCAGAAAATCAGATTGTAGGATTTTTAATGAATTTATTTGCAAATTATGGTGGAAAATAAGTATTTGGTCAATAACAAAAGTTTATCTCAATACTTTGTTATATACCCTTTGTTGGCAATGACAGAGGTCAAATGTTTTCTGTAAGTCTTCACAAGGTTTTCACACAGAAGAAATGCCACAATTTTGTTTCTGGTGTCCTTTGACAGCTCTTTGGTCTTGGCCATAGTGGAGTTTGGAGTGTGACTGTTTGAGGTTGTGGACAGGTGTCTTTTATACTGATAACAAGTTCAAACAGATGCCATTAATACAGGTAACGAGTGGAGGACAGAGGAGCCTCTTGAAGAAGAAGTTACAGGTCTGTGAGAGCCAGAAATCTTGCTTGTTTGTAGGTGACCAAATACTTATTTTTCACCATTCCTCCAGTTGCAGAGGACGGTGTTTAATCCCAGGGTCCTTAGCTTAGTGGTGCGCTTGGAGGGCACATGTCAGCAATCAAGTTTTCAAGATGTATAACTTTCGAAATACACAAATACCAAAACGCAGCTGTATTTTGAAAGTTATACATCAACAATGGACTAACTCACAGGAGTGGAGTTTTCCTTTAATCAGTAGACCCTGTCACACTGAACAAGCCAAGACGTCCGACAATCGTTTACGACCTAAGAATTTGATCACCACATGGACATTTTGTCTGGGAGGGCAAAATCGTGGCATAAGACGGCTAAAATCATGCAGTCTGTGCGGGCCTTTACTTGAACATTTTCTCTGGCCTGACTCAAGTTAGTTATGATGTTCGTGGAAAATATAGTTGAGTTGAGATTCAGGAAGATTGTTAGTCAAGATAGCATTTGAATAGTGAATAGGAGGCCTACGCTATTATAAATCATAACTAGTCATTCTCTAACATTAATTTGTCTAAACTGCGTATACACAGACAGTCCAATTCAGAATTTTTTTCAGTCATTGGTATTTTGACCAATCAGATCTGATGTGAAAAAAATCTGGTGTGATTGGTCAAAGGTGTAAGCAAATATCAGAATTGGGATGCCAGTCTATGCCACTGTGGGTACTGGATTGTGCTAGCCTGGGTGCCAAGACAGCCGAAACAGGCTTGGCACCCAGGCTAGGATCATTCAGGGTCTATAAATATAAAACATCTAATTATTTTCCCTTTTGCATTATCTCACCGACTCTCCATCTTCTCAGGTGGTGTTTCCTGAAGAATTCAGACCTGATTTTGACAAAGCACTTCAGGAACTGGTCTGTGACTTCCTCACTAGATTGGAAGAGCTGCTTACACTACCAGACTTTAAGCAGGTGCAGAAATCACTTTTGTAAGACAGTCTTGAGACAACAGCATTCAAATGAATAACTGTAGTTGGCCTGGAATCTATTTTGGCATTTTATTTGTGTCCCTCTTTTCCCTAGACTGCATTGTTGCTGAGTGCTGGCTCCTCTGGCCTGGATGAATGCCTGCAATCTTTTTCTCACTCAGAAGATCTCCAGTTTCTACTTCAGAATTACAAACAATGCAGAACATTGTACACAAACAGTAAGTTCATAGAAAAGTATCAATTTTTGTATATATAATTATAGCACCACATGGTCAGAAGGTTTATTGATGGAACAACAGCATCTGTGGATCATAATCTGATTTATGTGCAGGAAGTTCCTCTCACCATGTTCCTTACCTTCCTTGTTCATTTGGAAGGGATTTAAAGTTGGAAGGATTAGCCAAATAAAGTGATGGATTAAAATGTAAAGTGATGGATTATAATGTAAAGTGATGGATTATAATGTAAAGTGATGGATTATAATGTAAAGTATGTATTTGAGAAGTTTTTCCTCTAGGTTTTCAGAACAGTCACCTAGATATTATTCAAAGTGTGTTTTTAATGTTTTTGTCTGTACAGTTTCCTCCTCTGACATTCCTCAGGAATCAGATATTGAATCCGATGCCTTCCCTGACCAGTTAAACCGTACCAATCTGGACACTGGTGTGGGGATGAGGACTGGGATACAAAGCAGAGACTGCCAAAGGATGGAGTTGGCATCACATTTAGTGGAAATGGGGAGCACAAGAGATATTATAGGCTGCGATGAAACCTGTGATGAAGGGAATGAAGATGATATTGATGTAGAGGATGACCCAACACAGAAAAGGTATGAGAATAAATGTATTTTTGTTGTTTCAAATGGTACAGTTGGTAAATAACCATTTGCATTTGGACAGTCAAACAAACTTACCATTTGACCCAGTAATAGTCAACCATTTGCATTTCTGTTTTGTGCCTTTCACAGGGCTGGTTCTGGTCTTTCTCCAACCAGTGTCGTGCAAGGTGGTGATACAGGTGAGATCTCACAAACTCAAGTACATTTACCCTTTGGAAAGCTGCAGCTGACCATTGTGGGGCAATGGAAGGGGAAACGTCCTCATGAGTTTTAATATTTGTATTCATTTTTCCGCAGACACCGTTGCAGGGGTGTCGTTTCAGGTGTTGACTCCCCTTTCTTCAGCTTCAAATGAGTGTGCCCCATCTACTTCCAGTTCATCACACATGGTTGTCCACCAGTGTCCTCAGTGTGGGAAGTGCTTTAATTATCAGTCTCAACTTGTCCAACACCAGCAAATTCACTGTGGTGATAATCCATACAAGTGCTCCAACTGCGGGAATAGATTCAAATTCTTTACAAGTCTGTCAAACCATAAGAGGATGCAATGTGTGGGCACTGCCTTTAGCTGTTCCAAGTGCTGGAGAGAGTTTGGTTCTCTGCGTGAGAAATTGAGACACCAGTGTCCACACAACGAAGTCATGTACATCTGTCCACAGAGCGGGAAGAGTTTTAAGACGCCACAGCAACAACCATTCCAGTGCCGTCATTGCGCAATGGCCTTTTCCGAAATGGATCAACTGCATGCTCACGAAAAAATTCACGGAATCCCCCAAACTCTTGACTGTCATACATGTGGAATGACCTTCAGCAACTTGCCCAGTCTAGTGCACCACGTGGAAGCCCACAAGAGGTCGGATCTGAGGCCATCGTCGCACCTTCCAAAGAAGAAGAAAGGATTGCAGCTTCCGAAAACTCACCATTGTCACCAATGTGGAAAGTCCTTTGTAACAAACCGACGCCTTAAGGATCACGTGCGCACTCATTTGAATTATCGTCCCTTCCCCTGCTCCTACTGTGGAAAATGTTTCACTCAGAAAGGTAATCTCAATGTGCACATAAGGATCCACACAGGGGAGAGACCCTACATGTGCTCTGTGTGTGGGAAGACCTTTCAGTCAGCAGGGAATCTGCAGGTACACCAGCGCTTTCACACTGGGGAGAAACCCTACCAATGCAAAGAGTGTGACAAACGTTTTACTAAGTCGAGCCATTTAGTGGTCCACATGCGTGGGCATACTGGAGAGCGTCCCTTCACTTGTAATGAATGTGGAAGGAGTTTTATCCGGAAAACTTGCTTAAAGAAACATTTGCTAGTTCATTCAGGGCAGAAGCCTTATTCACGTCCTCGTTGCCCGAATAATTCCAAACGCAGTTCACAACCAAGCTATCACATGAAGGAGAATCCTACTAATGCGACTGCCATGACTGGACATGCGACTGCCATGGCTGGACATGCGGCTGCCATGGCTGGTCATGTGGCCGCCGTGGCTGGACATGTGGCCGTACCAGCGATCTATCATGACAGCCTTAACATAAAAATGCTGGCACATGTTGGCATGTCCCGAGGCTATGCCATGGAGAGACTAGGAGGCGGTCCTTCAAATTGTTGAACGCTGCCCTGCGCACAGAAAAATGTCCCAATACTTTCCTCCCGGCCTGACCGCTCACTTTTGAGTAACCCTCTTAGTGGGAAGTTGGGAGTGAAATTCACTAGCGAAGCAACAAGTTATGGGGAAAAATCAATACTAGTCCGGAGAGATTAATGGGTGTTCTAATTATTGTTAACACGGAAACAACAGCATTTTTCATTGTAGGTTTCAAACAAACAGTCTGCAATGGCTTCATGCACGGAATTGAATTGGAACAACTAAGAATTTATCATTAACACAGAAACAAAGGAATTGTCCATTGTAGGTTTTCCAAAAACGTGCGGCAATGGCGTCATTCACGGGTGGGGGAGGGGCTTTGGTAGGTGAGGTGGGGTGTAGACTCTCTAGTCTTTCTCTATACATCATGTCTCAGAACCTCATCAAGTAGCTGATTTGGTTGCCAAGGTTTCCGGACCAATTAAGAAGCTACTTTATAGTTTCATGTGATGTTCTGTTCTGTTTTTCTCATTACAAATATTATTCCTTTACAGATGTATTAGACATGTAGAGCTGTTTGCATGTACACATGTTTATGTAATAGGAGCGGTAGTCATGGATAGAGGGTGAACTGGTGAAATGCATGTGCAATTGTAATATAAGTATTTACTCTAACAGTAATAATGATAATGTGTTATTTGATAAGTGTATTTCTAGACTTTCATGGAATCTAGAAAAGTGTATTTTCTGGTGTTATATTTGGAGGGTTGTGATATTCTTTGTTATACCTATTATTAAAGGTTTTAATACTTAAGCTTCTATTTATTTATTTATTTTAAGGGCACTGTGCTCTCTCTCTGTGCAGGTTGGTCACAAGTAACACAATCGCATGCTATCGCAAGGCCATTGGGTTGTGTGTTCTGTTTTCTGGGTTATTGTCTGCTCACAACTAGGGTTGCAAAGGGTCGGAAACAAATTTCCGGAAATTTTCCATGAGAAGTTAAGCCTGGGAATTTAGCTTAAATTCATCAAAAAAGTTTGCTCATAAAAGTTAACTTTTTTTGTGGGATACACATAAGGCAATTCAAGGTATTGTGGCATATTTTGGTTAAACTGTCCCCAATTCAATTGCATTGCAACCCTCTGCATGCACAGTGCACTCTTCCATCACATGTACAGCTGATTCTCAAGATCTTGCACACAAATGAGATGCTATTGAGCCCACACTACTACACTGTCTAAGCCAAGGACTACATGCTTTCTGGTAAGTTTTGATTACAATACTGGGTGGGATGAATATATTTTTGTATGGCATACATTATTTTTTAACTAGTAAACAGTAGCCTACAGCAAAGTGTGTTTAAATAATGTCTAACTTAACAATTTCTGCTAGTTAGTTTTTGCTACCATGTGGGTTTTTGCCTGCTAACTGAAGTGTTAATTCACCTGTTTCCATACATGTTTAATTTAAAATATTTTTCTTACAAAGAAGTTGTTTAATCTAACTGTTAAACTATTTATCTGTACATGGAATTGTATTTGTTGTTTTTTTTACTCATGTTTTTCTAATATTTACAGGAAAATGCCACGGGCACTGTCTGATGTGTGGGGACATTTCACTGCAGCTAATGTAGAAGGAAAAGCTGTGTACATTTGCAAGTAGTGTGCCAAATCATATGTGAAAAATGCAACAAAGATGGAGAATCATCTGGCCAAGTGCATAAAGTTCCCTCAGCACTCACAACAAGCAACCTCTGACAAAAGTCCCTCTTCTTCTATTTGAGGTGAAAATAGTGAATCAGACACCTTATTGATAGCAACAGCTCATGGTCCTCCTGGAATCAGACATGTTTTTGACTCAATGGAGGAACGTAGCCAGAGAAAGGATGATGAATGTCTTGCTCGAGCTTTGATTGCAACTGGTTCACCTCTGATGCTCACAGGAAATGTGTATTGGAAGAGATTTCTGAATGTTCTTCGCCCAGCATACACCCCCCCAACCAGACATGCTTTATCTACTAATTTGCTGGATGCAGAGTTCGAGTGAAGGTTAAGCAAATCATAGAGAAAGCAGACTGTATTGCAATCATCTCTAATGGGTGGTCTAATGTTTGTGGGAAATGAATAATTAACTACATCTCCACCCCTCAACTATTATTCTACAAGAGCACAGACACACGGGACAACAGACATACCGGTCTCTACATTGCAGATGAGCTGAAGGCAGTCATCAATGACCTTGGACCACAGAAGGTATTTGCACTGGTGACAGACAATGCTGCAAACATGAAGGCTGGTCTAAAGTGGAGGAGTCCTACCCTCACATCACACCCATTGGCTGTGCTGCTCATGCATTGAATCTGCTCCTCAAGGACTTGGCACTGAAAACAAAGGATACACTCTATAAGAGCGCAAAAGAAATGGTTAGTTTTGTGAAGGGCCATCAAGTTATAACAGCAATCTACCTCACCAAGCCCAAGTGAGAAGAATAAGAGCACCAAATTGAAGCTGCCCAGCAACACCCGTTTGGGTGGTGTTGTCATCATGGTGACAGTCTTCTGGAGGGGAAGGCGTCTCCAAGAAATGGCCATATCACAGTCTGCCGATATGGACAGCCCCATCAAGAGGATCCTCCTGGATGTATTTTGGGAGAGAGTGGTAAGCAGCCTGAAATTCCTGAAACCTATAGCAGTAGCCATTGCACGGATTGAGGGAGACAATGCCATCCTGTTTGATGTTCAGACTCTGCTTGCAGATGTAAGAGAAGTAGTCCGTACTGTCCTTCCCACTTCACTTTTGCTCCAAGCAGAGGAAACTGCAGTTCTGAAATACATAAAAAAAACGTGAAGACTTTTGCCTGAAGCACATACACGCTGCAGTGTACATGTTGGACACCAATTATGCTGGCAAGAACATCTTGTCTGGTGCAGAGATCAACAAGGCCTATGGTGTCATTACTACTTTGTCTCGCCTCCTTGGCCTGGATGAGGGCAAGGTTCTTGGCAGCCTGGCAAAGTACACTTCCAAGCAAGGGCTTTGGGATGGAGATACAATATAGCAGTCGTGCCAACATATCTCATCAGCCACCTGGTGGAAGAGACTTTGGATCTGAGGCTCTTTCCCCTGTTGCCGCCATCATCCTCCAAATCCCACCAACATCAGCCGCCTCAGAGCACAACTAGTCCTTGTTTGGGAACACACACACCAAAGCACGCAACAGGCTGACCAATACAAGGGTTGAAAAATTGGCCATCTGTGCAAAGTTTTGGCATTGTGAGCCTGACAACGAGCCATCCTCAACAGAGTTGGAAAGTGACAGTGAAGATGAGGCCTCAGTCTGATGTTCAAGAGGTGGACATTGAGGATGTCCAGGGAGAAGACATGGAAGCCTGAGAGGAAGACAACCAAAGCTTTAGTTTCTAGACTATCATTTTACAGATGTATGTTGAAAATGTTTTTGGTAGATGCGAAGGATCATTGGGGATCATTCAAGTAATTCAAGTAATTTTTCCCAAAAATGTTTACAGACCGATTATTTAATTTGTAATTCACTGTTTCACAATACCAGTGGGTCAGAAGTTTACATACACTAAGTTGACTGTGCCTTTAAACAGCTTGGAAAATACCAGGAAATTATGTCATGGCTTTAGAAGCTTCTGATAGGCGAATTGACATCATTTGAGTCAATTGGAGGTGTACCTGTGGATGTATTTCAAGGCCTACCTTCAAACTCAGTGCCTCTTTGCTTGACATCATGGGAAAATCAAAACAAATCAGCCAAGACCTCAGGAACAAATATATAAATCTGGTTCATCCTTGGGAGCAATTTCCAAACGCCTGTAGGTACCACGTTCATCTGTACAAACAATAGTACGCAAGTATAAACACCATGGGACCACGCAGCCGTCATACCGCTCAGGAAGGATACGTGTTCTGTCTCCTGGAGATGAATGTACTTTGGTGCGAAAAGTGCAAATCAATCCCAGAACAACAGCAAGGGGGGGGGGTGATATCTATCCTCTTTCTACCTGTCCTTGTTTTGTATGTTGTGTTTTGTACCCAGAACTTTGGGTGTTGTTGTTCCTGTCTGCTCTCTTATGTTTAGATAACAATTGTATACTTGTACACTTTTATACCTATACACCATTCTTGTGTGTGTTTAATAAAAAAATATTTGAACGAGAAAAAAAAAAGAAAAAGCCAGACTACAGTTTGCAACTGCACATGGGGACAAAGATCATACTTTTTGGAGAAATGTTCTCTGGTCTGATGAAACAAAAATAGAACTGTTTGGCTATAATGACCATCTGTATGTTTGGAGGAAAAAGGGGGAGGCTTGCAAGCAGAAGAACACCACTCCAACCGTGAAGCACGGGGGTGGCAGCATCATGTTGTGGGGGTGCTTTGCTGCAGCAGGGACTGGTGCACTTCACAAAATAGATGGCATCATGAGGCAGGGAAATTATGTGGATATATTGAAGCAACATCTCAAGACATCAGTCAGGAAGTTAAAGCTTGGTCGCAAATGTGTCTTCCAAATGGACAATGACCCCAAGCATACTTCCAAAGTTGTGGCAAAATGGCTTAAGGACAACAAAATCAAGGTATTGGTGGCCATCACAAAGACCTCAATCCCATAGAACATTTGTGGGCAGAACTGAAAAAGCATGTGCGAGCAAGGAGGCCTACAAACCTGTTACACCAGGTGGAGTGAGCCAAAATTCACCCAATTTATTGGATTAAATGTCAGGAATTGTGAAAAACTGAGTTTAAATATATTTGGCTAAGGTGTATGTAAACTTCCGACTTCAACTGTATATCCAATGCAAAATAACATCTACATTTAAGTGGTATTAATATTAATTCCCATATATTCCCGTTAATTACCATATAATTAGTTACCATATATTACCATATATTAAATAAAGGTGAAATAAATAAATACAAATATTCTATCAATTCCCATGTAAAGTTTCCACCACTGAATATTCCCCAAAATGTGCAACCCTACTCACAACACACGGTTTATTAAAACATTCACCCTCTTCCATACAGTTTCATAGAATTGTGGGTGCAATCAGCATTTACTTCCTGAATAGTGTGTGACTGTCTTGCTCTATATTGGCACGAAGTGATAAGCAATGGAGGCATCATGAACAACACGGGTAAACACATTTGTGGATACCTTTTCAACTATCAGATATTACCAAATTCCCTATGGTCCCTCGGTCTGACATGTCACAGAGAATTATGACTCCACTCCCATGAAGCTCAAGTGGCTCACATAATAAAAAATGTAAGTATATAACTAATGTAAGCCCTACCCTTACATAGTTTCCCTTGATAGGGACACATCTTAGGCTGCCATTGATTATGACTATTCAATTCACAATCACAGCATGAGGAAGTGATTAGTAGGTATACTATTTTAGACAGATATGGTCTATAATGGTATGGTCATGATGATGTAGATGTCTCGTGGTAGTCTACAATGCCCTTGTTACAGATGTCTTAGATCTCTCATTAAACTAATTATTAAGTTAATGGTTACATGTAAATAAAGTTAGTAATAACTCAAATGCAGATTGTATTGGCAATAATCAAGTTCATAAATACATATATTGAACAGCTTGATAGTTAAATATTACACATTTAGCATAATTGATGACTTTTATTTTGAAGACTTTTTGGACACTGATGTTAAAATAGTACTTGGTGGCAAAGGTTTCACATCCTCTTATGGTGGTAACGTTAGCTAGCTAGATTTACTTTCTACTGTCTCATGCGGCGCTCACTAGCCAAGGTAGCTAAGATATTGATTGGCACATGGGCCATAATGGGTATGTATACGGTATTCGTGTTAACTTGCAATATTTACAATATTGTGTGTTTGCTAGCTAGCTTTCTAACCTAGGTGGGCGTAATAACCAGGTCGCTAGCTAGCTATGACCAGGGTCGTATAATAGAAAACCGTAGCTAAACGTTTTGCAACGGAACATGTAAACGAGCGTTTCTAATTGGACAAATTCGGGTCTTCGCTCCATGTTTCGGTCAGTTTTCTAGCATTTGGTGTCGAGTGAAAACGACCCTGACGTCAATGAAGTAGCCGTCTATCTAGCTAGCTATTGTGCGGTTTCTAGCAAAACCTCTTGAATATCTAACGTTAGCTAGCTGTGCCATTCTATATTTTTAAGCAATAAAACCGAGGGGGTGTGGTATATGGCCAATATACCACGGCTTAGGGCTGCTTTTCCACACGACGCAACGCGGAGTGCCTGGATACAAGGCATTGCCGTTGTATATCGGCAATATACCACAAACTCCCGAGGTGTCTTATTGCTATTATAAACTGGTTTCCAACGTATTTAGAACAGTAAAAATACATATTTTGTCATACCCGTGGTCTGATATGCCACGGCTGTCAGCCAATCAGCAACCAGGGTTAAAACTACCCAGTTTATAATATGTTATTGACTAGCTAGCTAGCTATTTTTATGTTATTGAGTGTCCACATGCAAATTTGGCGCAGGCTATTGTCTGCTGGGATTGTTATGACAATGTTATTATGACATAATGGTAGCTAGATATGCATAGCTAAACGTAATTGATTTAGCTAGCCATCTAACAGTAACACACTGTGCTTTTCACATTATAGATTCCCCCATCCCTCTCTCCTCCCTGCGCCTTTTGGTTCCACCTCTACGACTGATGTCTGCATTTATGTGGCAGGTATCACAACAGAGGGCCATTAAGCACTATGGAAAATTAGAGGAGTTTGTGACCGTGGTAACACAAACTGTCCCAGAACTTATGACTGACAGACAGAGGACCCTCCTTATTTTGGGGCTGAGAGCAAGGGTAAGAAATTCTGTCTAATCTTTCATACGGGATCGCTTCAATTGGTGAAGTACAGAGAATAGTTTTATGCAAAGTATCAGACTCCATCACCACTTTTCTTGCAGGTAACTTTGGGGCGATTTTCTGCTGAGCACCCTGTCAGCCTCCAAACCCTCCTTTATTCTATAAAGTCTTCTCAACTTGCACAGGTTCAGGTTGGTAAATCAAATGTCATAGTACAATGCCAAGATTTGAACTTTTCTTTCCCCTGCTGGACACTTACATGAGAATTAACACCCTGATAATTCAGCCACATTTAAATCAAGAGCTTAAGTGTGTTGGTATGGACACTTGTGTGCCATTTGTCACCCCCTTTAACAACAAGTCTAAAAATGACCATCCGGTTTCGGTGTGTTTTTCACATTGTTTTACAGTCCTATGATGCAGGCATGGAATCACCTGAAGCTAACTTCGCCAAGCTCACCCAAAGCTTGATTACAGACCCAGTTGAGCGTGAACACTTCGTTCAAGTAAGTAGCTGTTCATGTCAAGCTTGTCTTGAACCTGTTTTACTTTAACATTTTCTTTAGCCTGACTCAACTTAATAATAATGTATTGTTCTTATATAGCACTTCTCATTACAAAATAGAGTCTCGAAACGCTTCAAAAGCAAAACAAACCGGCACAACTAATAATCAAAATGGAAAGTGAATGGTGTCTAGTCTGCTTCAGATAGTTGAGGCAGTTTGGAAAGGCAGTCTCTGCCATATGGCTTGACTGGATCGATGGTACAGTCAGGGAGAAGCTCGTAATAATGTCCTTGAAAAATTGCATTTTGTTGTATGATAAGTCATAACTAGTAGACCCTGGCAAGAGAGAAGAAAAGACTTGGCACCCAAAGTAGGATCATGCAGGGTCTCCCAACCAATCATTAAGTAGGCTAACCATTTTCCTTTTGCATTATCTCACGGACTCTCCATCTTCTCAGGTGGTGTTCCTTGAGGAATTCAGACCTGATTTTGACAAAGCACTTCAGGAACTGGTCTGTGACTTCCTCACTAGGTTGGAAGAGCTGCTTACACTACCAGACTTTAAGCAGGTGCAGAATCACTTTCGTGAGACAGTCTTGAGAGAACGGCATTCAAATGAATAACTGTAGTTGGCCTGGAATCTATTTTGGCATTTTATTTGTGTCCCTCTTTTCCCTAGACTGCATTGTTGCTGAGTGCTGGCTCCTCTGGCCTGGATGAATGCCTGCAGTCTTTCTCTCACTCAGAAGATCTCCAGTTTCTGCTCCAGAATTACAAACAATGCAGAACATTGTACACAAACAGTAAGTTCATAGAAAATTACTCTCTTTTTTTTTACACATAATTATAGCACCACATGGTCAGAAGGTTTATTGATGGTTCAACAGCATCTGAGGATCATAATCTGATTTATGTGCAGGAAGTTCCTCTCACCATGTTCCTTACATTTCTCGTTTATTTTAAAGGGATTTAAACTTGGATGGATTAGCCAAATAATAAACAATTTGATAGATTAAAATGTAAATGATGGATATGAGATAAGTATTCAGAACAGCCTGGCAGATATGACATTTATTTTTAACGTATTTGTTTTTGTCTGTGCAGTTTCCTCCTCTGACATTCCTCAGGAATCAGATATTGAATCCGATGCCTTCCCTGACCAGTTAAACCGTACCAATCTGGACACTGGTGTGGCTATGAGGACAGAACATTTAGTGGCAATGGGGAGCACAAGAGATATTATAGGCTGCGATGAAACCTGTGATGAAGCGAATGAAGATGACATAGATGTAGAGGACGAGTCAGCACAGAAAAGGTACAGTGCCTTCAGAAAGTATTCACACCCTTTGACTTTTTCCAAATGTAGATGTTATAGCATGAATTTAAAATGTATTCAATTGAGATGTTTTGTCACTGGCCTACACACAATACCCCACAATATCGACTTGAAATTGTGTTTTTAGAAATGTTTACAAATTAAAAGCTGAAAAGTCATTATGTATTTAACCCCTTTTTTATGGCAAGCCTAAATAAGTTGAGGAGTAAATATTTTCTTAACAAGTCACATAAGAAGTTGAATGGACTACCTCATCTCTGTACCCCACACATACAATTATTTGTTTGTTCCCTCAGTGAATTTCAAACACAAATTCAACCACAAAGACCAGGGAGGTTTTCCAATGCTTCACAAAGATGGTTCCAAATAAATAAATAAAAAGACAGACATTGAATAGCCCTTTGAGCATGGTGAAGTTACTAATTATACTTTGGATCGTGTATCAATACACCCAGTCACTACAAAGATACAGGCGTCCACTCAGTTGCTGGAGAGGAAGAAAACTGCTCAGGGATTTCACCATGAGGCCAATGGTGAATATAAAACGGTTATAGAGTTTAATGGCTGTGATAGGAGAAAACTGGGGATGGACAACAACATTGTAGTTACTCTACAATACTAACCTGATTGACAGAGTGAAAAGAAGGAAGCCCGTACAGAATAACAAATATTCCAAAACATGCTTGGCCTCCCGAATGGCGCAGCAGTTTAAGGCAATGCATCGCAGTGCTAGATGCGTCACTAGAGACCCGGATTCGATCCCAGGCTGTATCACAATCGGCCGTGGTCGGGAGAGTCCTATAGGACGGCGCACAATTGGCCCAACGTCATCCGGGTTAGGGAAGGGTTTGGCTGGGGGGGCTTTACAAGTAGGCTGTCATTGTAAATGAGAATTTGTTCTTAACTGACTTGCCTAATTAAATAAAGGTGAAATAAATATACAAGGCACTAAAATAATACTTACTCAGTACCAGTCTCAATATTTTCAAGCATACTGGTAGCTGCATCATGTTATAGGTATGCTTGTAATCGTTATGTAGTAAACAGAATGCAGCTAAGTACAGGAAAAATTCTAGAGGAAAACCTAGTTCAGTCTGCTTTCCACCTGACACTGGGAGATGCAGGACAATAACCTAAAACACAAGACAAAATCCACACTGAAGTTGCTTACCAAGAAGACCGTGAATGTTCCGGGTTGGCTGAGTTACAGTTTTGACTTACAGCTGTAATCAGTGCTAAAGGTGCTTCTACAAAGTATTGACTCAGGGGTGTGAATACTTATGTAAATTAATTATTTCTGTATATCATTTAATACATTTGCAAACATTTCTGAAAACATGTTTTCGCTTTGTCATTATGGGGTATTATTGTGTGTAGATGGGTGAGAATTGTTTTTATTTCATCCATTTTAAATTCAGGCTGTAACAACAAAATGTGGAATAAGTCAAGTGGTGTAAATACTTTGAGACCCTGTATGTGAGAATTAATTTATACATTTTTGTTGTTTTCTACCTTGGCTAGTGCATCAAACAACTTTACCACTTGACTTAGTAATGGTCATCAATTTGCATTTCTGTTTTGTGCCTTTCACAGGGCTGGTTCTGGTCTTTCTCCTACCAGTGTCATGCAAGGTGGTGATACAGGTGAGACCTCACAAACTTTTAGTCAAGTACATTTACCCTTTGGAAAGCTGCAGCTGACCATTGTGGGGCAATGGGGAAACGTCAATGTTTTTATTCATTTTTCCACAGACCCAGTTGCAGGGGTGTCGTTTCAGGTGTTGACTCCCCTTTCTTCAGCTTCAAATGAGTGTGCCCCATCTACTTCCAGTTCATCACACATTAACATTTTCCACCAGTGTCCTCAGTGTGGGAAGTGCTTTAATTATCAGTCTCAACTTGTCCAACACCAGCAAATTCACTGTGGGGATAATCCATACAAGTGCTCCAACTGCGGGAATAGATTCAAATTCTTTACAAGTCTGTCAAACCATAAGAGGATGCAATGTGTGGGCACTGCCTTTAGCTGTTCCAAGTGCTGGAGAGAGTTTGGTTCTCTTCGTGAGAAATTGAGACACCAGTGTCCACACAACGAATCCATGTCCATCTGTCCACAGAGCGGGAAGAGTTTTAAGACATCACCACAATATCCATTCCAGTGTCGTCACTGTGCAAGGAGCTTTCCCGAATCGAATCAACTGGACGCCCACGAAAAAAGTCACAGTGTCGTCCAAACGCTCGACTGTCACAAATGTGGAATGACCTTCAGCAACTTGCCCAGTCTAGTGCACCACGTGGAAGCCCACAAGAGGTCGGATCTGAGGCCATCGTCGCACCTTCCAAAGAAGAAAGGATTGCAACTTCCGAGAACACACCATTGTCACCAATGTGGAAAGTCCTTCGTAACAAACCGTCGCCTCAAGGATCACATGCGCACTCATATGAATTATCGTCCCTTTTCCTGCTCCTACTGTGGGAAATGTTTCACTCAGAAAGGTAATCTCACTGTGCACATAAGGCTCCACACAGGGGAGAGACCCTACATGTGCTCTGTGTGTGGGAAGGCGTTTCCATCAGGAGGTGATCTGCAGGTACACCAGCGCTTTCACACTGGGGAGAGACCTTACCAATGCAAAGAGTGTGACAAACGTTTTTTTAAGTCGAGCCATTTAGTGGTCCACATGCGTGGGCATAGGGGAGAGCGTCCCTACACTTGTAATGAATGTGGGAGGGGTTTTATCCGGAGAACTTGCTTAAAAAAACATTTGCTAGTTCATTCAGGGGAGAGGCCATATTCATGTCTTCGTTGCCCGAATACTTACAAACGCAGTTCACACCTGAACTATCACATGAAGAAAAATCATTGAAAGTTGTAGTGTGTATTTACAATATGCTTTTCTTGGTAGAGCTTTTGTAATAGTGGCATTAGTGGAGATGCAGGAAGTACACCCAGTACCAAACTAATTTATCATATCCTCAACACTTTAAAGCCTTGTTTCCCAGTTCAAGGGGAAGTTCAGTAATTTACAGCTTGACAATTCCTCATCCTTTAAGTAGTCTATGGGCCAGGAGACACTGTAATCTGTGCTTCAGTTTTCTTTAAACAGACACTACAAACTAACAAGCTGACTTGAGCCCCCACTAGCTGACAATCAATGGAAGTGATATGGGGCAGCCATGAAATGTAAAAAAAAAATAAATAAATAGCTAAATTACCTTATGCTAATGTGAAACCAATAATATTGGATTTATTTTGTGTGATTTGGCTATTGCGTTTAGAACAATTGCATAATTGACCACTCCCTTTGATTTGTAGTTAGCGGTGTTTAAAATTAGCTTAAGTTTGTAGTGGCTGCTTAAAGAAAACGGAACCATAGATTCCAGGTTTTCCTGGCCCGGTCTACTTTCAAGGTGATGAACCATTGAACATTAAGTTGTTAAATAGTGAACTTGCCCTTTTTAAAAATCACTCTGCATAATAGTTGAGGATGAAAACCAGTGGAGTGGCTTATGTACATATTGAGGCTGTTCCATCTGTTTGTTTACGTAATGTTATATGGAGTTTTGGTGAAACTATTTATATGTTCAGCACCTGGATTTATTTCCATGGTGATATAGTGATTTAGTGTTCTGTTGAATGCAGTATAATCGGCAGAATCTACTCTTCTGTAATTGAGTTATGCATTCATATATCAATAAACATATACATCTAAAAATGCCAACCGTTTAGCCTTTGTGTAAACGTTGTGCCATTCCAAAACATTAAAGTGGATGAATGATTGAGTCAAGCATTTTCATAATCATTACATGCTGGTGTGCTCCCATCTGGCACTGGCTTACAGGGTTATCGTGCAGGTGACTGTTCAGAACTGGGATGCGACTGCCCTAGATGTCCTGGTTGGACCAGAGGACGCCAGAGGGCGCCCGACTGCTTCGTGCAATGAAACAAGCCAAAGCTCAGAATGATGGGTAACTGCCGATATTCAGGAAACACTCGGGTAAATGAGGGATACAAAGTATATTGAAAGCAGTTGCTTCCACACAGATGTGGTTCCTGAGTTAATTAAGCAATTCATATCCCATCATGCTTAGGGTCATGTATAAAAATGCCCAGTTGCCCATTATTTTGGCTACAATGGCTGGAAGAGATCTCGGTGACTTTGAAACAGGTCTCAAAGAAGCATAGGGAGTTTATACACCAGACACTTGTTGATTTTGGACCTGTGGAAATATCTATACACATGAAAGCCTCTGGGTCAAAATGACCCACAACATGTTTGTATACAAAATCTACACAGACATTCCACAACACATCAGTGTGTCCCCATTTTGAAGTTAGATTCATGAGTTAGATTCATGACGCAAAACGAGGACAAGGAGACATGGAGATAAAGAGAGGTTAACTAGTATTTTAGGGGTCAAATTGATCTGCATAATAGGAGGGTTAAGGAGGGTCCTTTGAAAAATAATCACTTCTGCAATTTGTCGCATATTTTTTTTTTCAAA
The DNA here is from genome assembly GCF_023373465.1 of Oncorhynchus keta. Classification (NCBI taxonomy): domain Eukaryota; kingdom Metazoa; phylum Chordata; class Actinopteri; order Salmoniformes; family Salmonidae; genus Oncorhynchus; species Oncorhynchus keta. Next base: position 22,932,987 of record NC_068453.1, on the reverse strand, counting down.
TTTTACCTTTATTTAACCAGGCAAGTCAGTTAAGAACATATTCTTATTTTCAATGATGGCCTGGGAACAGTGGGTTAATTGCCTGTTCAGGGGCAGAACGACAGACCTTGTCAGCTCGGGGGTTTGAACTCGCAACCTTCCGGTTACTAGTCCAACGCTCTAACCACTAGGCTACGCTGCCGCCTCGGCAACCTCGACAACCTCTGACAATGTCTCCTTGTGTCTCTTCCTCCCATTGGAAATGACTGATTTCCGGTTGTTTGATTTCTCAAAGTAATGTCCAGTATAAACGTACTGTTAGGGTGAACTCCAACCTAATTTGCATAACACCCGCATTTAGAACAACAGAGAAAGGAGTCCACTCCTCAGGAAAGTCTTCTCCACATGAAACATATGGGAGAAATGAACGTGAAACCCAAATAAGGGTAAAGCTCAGAGGGATTTGTGGTCAGAGATTTTACAATAAATCTTCAACTTCACTTTAGCCCAAGAAGTCACCAAGGCAACCAGTAAAGAGAGAGCAGATTTGCATTCAGTCAGTCAGTTCGTTCCATTAACATGCTGACTGACTCACTCACACAAACATACAATCACACACACACACGCATCCCATACAAAACAAATCTCTTTGCAAAGGCATTACACCGGAACCACATACTATAGGTGGATGGAAATTTGTGGATGGTCATACACATAAGAAAATGGTAATATATTCACTGTATAGTTACAAAATAGTTATGCTGCATGTCAGAACTAGGACACTCAGAAATGTCAAACTTGGAAACTTGTAGAAAGATGATACCCGAGTTTCACACTTGGAAAGTGTCCGAATCAACCAATTGGAAGCTGGAGACTCTTACCTCCCTCACTAGCTTTAAGCACCAGCTGTCAGAGCAGCTCACAGACATAGCACCTGTACATAGCCAATCTGTAAATAGCCCATCCAACTACTTCATCACCATATTGTTATTTATTTTGCTCCTTTGCACCCCAGTACCGCTACTTGCACACTCATCTTCTGCACATCTATCCCCCCAGTGTTTAATTTGCCATACTGTAATAATTTTGCCACTATGGCCTATTTATTACCTCACTCCCCTTATCCTACCTCATTTGCACACACTGTATATAGACTCTCTCAATTGTATTATTGACTGTATGTTTGTTTATTCCATGTGTAACTCTGTGTTGTCTGTTCACACTGCTTTGCTTTATCTTGGCCAGGTCGCAGTTGTAAATGAGAACTTGTTCTCAACTAGCCTACCTGGTTAAATAAAGGTGAAATAGAAAAATTATAAAATAAAAAATTATGCATTCAAATTCATTGTGGTTTCATATATGGAAAATATGAGACAATCATATTAAGTAAATAAATGGATCTTATACAATTCTGTAACATGTTTTTGCAATATTTTCATAAAACAGATCAAAGACAGAACAGTACACCCTTAAAATGTTATTTTATTTCTAAATGTCAGTCAATTATGCAAGTACAGTGTAACATTTTAATATAAATGTAGTCCTATTTTAATGTTCCAATATTCAATAGATACTGCATCACATATTTCATTGGTTTTATATACTTTGTAGTATTTCTCTTCAAGTTCAGTAGACACTTCTTTGATTGATGTTTCAGCATTGAGACATACCAAAGTGTACTCCCAAGTACAATCAATATGGCAAAACAAAGATGGTAAGAACTGTTTAAACTTACCTCAATGTGCAATTTTTTTTATCCTCTCAGAGGAAAAACCAAATGTACTTTGAGAATATATTCTAACTCCTCCCTCTAGTCCTAGGAGTTTATTAGTGTTGTCAACATAACATAACAAGTTAATAATTGATCATTACAGTAAACTCATGTGGACTAAAATGCAAAAACAATTGTAGTAAAACCATGTGTTGACCACACTGTGAAAAATATATTAGTGGAATTTATGATTTACTGATTTATTTTAGCTTTGCACTACTACACTGGGCTGTATTCTGTCATCATCAGTTACATCCCTTATAAGGAATCATTATGGTCTGGGATTCCAGTGCGCCAATTTCCTCATGTTAACCATTAAACTGCCTGGCCCATATCCAGGTAGCTATCTGAAGAGACACCCTGCTCAGACATGGTGGATCCCAATACAAGTTAGTTCAGGTGTGACCCCACAGCATAAACCCAAACCCAGCAGGACCAGGTGGTCACTTTGGCAAGGGTCAGCTTGCAACTCAAGCCAAACATTCTTTCACTGCAGGGAAACTGGGTCAGTTAAAATCTAAGCTAAGTAACGCTCTGTTACTCAACTTCATAAGTAAAGAAAAAGTCAAAAGGGAAATGTTGAGAGACTTTGAGCAACAACTGACCACTGTTGTCCTGACCACATTCTTTCACAGTGGAGCTGAATAAGGGCAACTAAAGCCTAGCGGCATTGAGAAACCCAGTGATAGTTTCTTTTTTCGAAAGTCTCTCGTTGATGTCACCCCCTGGGTTTGTCAACATCCCCCTCTCTATCCATCACAACTGTAAGAGGGGGGTGAAATAGGACATGGCTGAAGAATAGGGGTGGATGGGGCTGCTTTTTGATGTTGCTGTATCTTGTGCATGTTGCTACAGGGTTTTGTCTACATAAATGAGCTGACAGGTGCATTTCCTATAGATAGACTACATAACTTGAGTTACAGTCATAATGTAAGGCTATTTTCTATTATTTTCTATATGATAGTAAAGTGGAACCCTGAATTTGTACAACTATAGAAAGCAATGTGTTCAGCCAACCTTGAATGTGTCATAGAAGCCTTTGGAGGGTCCCTGCCTGGTAGCATTTCTGGTTTCCTAGTAACCAGGCAGCCTAGTAATTGGACACATAAGGACATGGTATGACATCAATGCGGAGGTCGGCTTGAAGGATCATGTTCAACTGGTGCTTTCTGCTAGGAACATTCCACTGCTCTCCTGGACCTTGATTACTGCATTCTTCTGGACCAGATGTATTCATAAGCCTGAGGATCCTCGCACAAGTTCAATTGGAATATGTGTTTATTTGTCGGTTTGGATGACTGGGGGAAATGTGAGAGGGGAGACCAAGGGACATGATACGGTGTATTCACCCTCCAAGCGGATACCTGGCGCAACGGGTGTTGTTCCTTATTGGATACGAATGTACAGAGGAAGTGGAGTCCATGCTTTTGGAACTTTTCTCCCCTCTCTGTATCTTGATGCTGCTGAGATGTGTGTCAACGTCCCAGGGCTTGGTGAAACCACACTCTTGTCCTCCAGTGGGACAGCAGCAGGGCCTCCCAAACTGCACAGTCCAAGCTGGGACAGCTTTCTACTTTCCACTCCCCCTGCCAGCCATCCGGGGACCTTTACAGCACTATCAGGTGAGCTGACTGTACTGAAAGTTGCCATTTAAATCCAAGGCCATTAATAATGTCAACTAGAGGCTGATATATCAATAGCTTGGTAGCGAATGTTTGTTTCAAACACGCAAGTGGGGACATTGTTTACTCATTTGGCTGGGGAGTTCTGGACTACACTACAATGGAATATGGCCATATAGGCCTGGCAGAATAATTAAGTAACTCATGGAGGAAAAGGGTTACTGAATGAAAGTTCATCCACTCCTTCAGGTCTCTTTGGCCAATGATGATGCAATACCAAGGTGGTTGGCGTTCACCGAGAAGACTGGCAAGCTATTTGGCTTGGCTCTGAGGGAAGATTGTGGGCAGTACCCTCTTAAAGTGTCCGTCGCAGGTCACTGTGTATCCATTACCTACTTTCATCTTCATGTCCTTAATAGAACAGTGGGAGAGGGGAGCCTACTCTCTACACACATAAAGTAAGAGGACATTGATCATTTTATATTCATCATGTGCATTGTATGTATTGATTGATTAAATTAAAAACATGAATTCGGTCACCCCGCCTGTGTTTGGGTAAAAAGCTGAGGGATGGGCCTGGAGAAATGTAACCACTCAAATTCATAGACAGAGCTATAGATGCAAGGAATGACCATCCATTATATAAACATGAGAGTTTAAACCATGTTTTAAGGCTATTCAGAGTTTGTTTACATTTATATTGTTTACAAACAGAGTAAAACATGTTTGTATTTTGAGTTCTGATGAGGTATGACAGTTGAACTAAGCTCATTAGGCACTTATAAGTTATAATCTTCAAGATTCAATAGGTGTATATATAATTAATTTATATGTAAATAAAAGGATTCCAGCTTTAAATAAAGTTGATCTGTTCAATTTATGAATTTGTTAATTTCCAATTTAGGAAATGTAGGTATTTAAATTCACTTTATAAACTAACCGAATTGAATAATACTTTTGACCCTAATCCTGGTTGGTGGTGTGTCTGATAGGGCTGGTCTCGTCTGCCCTGTGGGGGAGAATGTCATCTGGGCTGATCTAATGCTTCAGGTGGACCCTGGCAGTTTGGACGCAGACCAACGTGTACAGCTGACCAGCACAATGGCTGACTATCTGCGAATGACTCCTGGCTCCGTCCACCTCCTCTCATTGAGGGGCCCCACTGCACTGCAGAGAGAGAAAACCAGGGTGTGCAGGCAGGATCCCCTGACTGCTGACACTACCCAGGGAAAGGGGCAAGGGACCTTGGGAAGAGGGCAGGCTGCAGAGCTCTTGTGGCCGGTCGGTTGTGGGGTGGGGGAGCAGTTATCAGACTTAGCCCGGATTTTGGAGCATAGCACTGCCTCAGGTCGGCTGACCACCATGTTGGGAGTCCCCATACTAGGGTGGAGGGTTCTCTGCAAGGGGTTGCTTCCTAGGATCAGGAGGGGCCTGCAACCTCTGCATCATACAGCAACCCCAACTGTAGTTCTCCCACCACCAACACAGGTGCCAGAGTCAGTCAGACTGAAGCTTTCACACATACCTGCTCCAGAGCCTTCTACTAGTTTGATGATGTCATACCCCACAGCCATCCTGGAGAGACACACTGGGGCCCCAAACCTAGAACTAACACAGGCCTCAAGTTACCCTCTAACATCATCTGTTGCTTGTGAGGGTGTTTTGCAATCACCCCCATCTGGCACGAGAGACGATTTGTTGTCCATGCCTCTCAAACCAACCCTACTCCTCCCAGAGTGTTTCACACAATCACTGAAGAGGCATACATTTCACACGGCCACCAAAACTGAGATGGTATCAACTGTTAGTATGTCCAGAGAATCAATCCACTCACAGCTAATCGTGACATCTTCAGCAAAATGTTTTCCGACACAGCAAACATACACATTACCATTCAGAGAACACAGACACGTTTCCATAGACACACACACCCACAGCGTAACAACATTTGCCTCAGCTCTTCACAACACTGTCTATTTAGCCTTTATAAGCAGGAGCCCAACTTTGTTGTCAGAGTATGATTCTAGTGGAAGAACAATGAACCCATCGACTTCACAAAGTACACCAACCATAAACCTTTTAGACCAGAGCACCATCAGTCAAAGATATCTACCACTGACACTAGTCCAAACTGCACCACCATGGACAAAAGAGCACAGTAGACGTACATTTATAATGGAGCCCTCCCAGCTAACATTAGACCCACCTGGAGACACAAGAGCACAGCTAAGCCAATCTGCACAGAAGACTATGGTGAAGAGGACAACTATGGGGAAACTAGTGGGACCAGACTCTGTGCTTACTTCAATAAACCTGGAGCGTCCAGAGAGGACTGACCCCATTTATGCAGACTCCCACTTGAGCTCCATTGTTCCAGCTTCTCACTTGTCTTTGCTTAGTACTGTGGGAGTGCCAAAACAGTCCTCCATTATTTTGTCTATGAAAAGTATATCGGCGTCCCAAAGTATCTACTCTAGGACGTTACTTGAGACCCCTTGGCCTGCTCCAATATTATTGGAAACCCTTCGCCTCCACAGTATTTACCCTTCATTAGTATCAGAGACCCCTAGACTTGAAAGCATTCTCTCTACAGGGTTACTGGACAACATCACTAAACAATCAAAGGGCACTCCTCAATCTCCATGCCCCCTTTCAAAGGGCCATGGATCCCTGACTGCATCAAGGCTAGCTGAGGATACTGGCCCAGCTCTTCTACCCACCTCTACTTTGGAAAGCGGGCAGTCAAAGTATAGCCTAGACTTGTTTGGTAAGTCTTATTCTTACATCTGTGACTAACTTACTCTCCAACCCTCCTCATTGACTTGCCCTTTACGATCTGAGAAGATTTGGACAAGTGTGCGTATGTAGAAACTCCTATCTATCCCATCCAATCAGAAGGTCAAAAGGGCAGAGGGAGGGGAGTAAGTTGGGGAATGTACTTTTTGTTTGCTATGTCATGTTGAAGGACATTTAAAGACGGACACAAAAATAGATAATTGAAAGGACCTGTATCTCTATATATTTTTCCTAGGGAACAACACGGGCATCACAGAGACTATGAAAGAGCCTGAAACTCACTTGTCCGACACATCCACGCCTCATCTCCATCAACTCCTGACTGTCCCAGGCCAGGATCTGACAAAGAGTCACCTCTCCATCTGGCTTGGCTCTAAGCTGACGCAACCAGCGACCAAATCTCGACAGTTTATACACGAGCGGTCTCTGACCATGTCTTCACTTACAGAACAGCAGAGGCAAACATTTATGCTCTCTTCTCTTGAGAAATCAAGGACCAAGTCTGCATCACCTTTGGAGGGTTCAACACTCACACCAAACTTACCTTCATTGGCCATGTTCTTAAAGTTAGAACTGGAGAAGACCATATCGCATACCACATTGTTGCCATTCAATCTAGAGAGGTCAGTGACCACAGTTTCACAATCTGAAAATGGGAGATTAGTAAGCACGCCTCAACAGGTTGACCTAAACCATTAACATCGACATTCAGTAGAGTAAATGGTAGGCAGTTAGCCTTTGACAAAACTCCTGTAACAACATACGTTTCCTCACCTCTTTATCTGTACGAGGACCTGCCCCGAGTGCCTTTGACTCACAGTGGTCCGCTTGTGACTGTTTTAGCAGATGACCATAGACCTAAAACCCACAGTGTTCAGATAACTGCAGGACCACTGGGTGACAGGCCAGGATCGCAGACAATTGACCTCAGCCAAAAGACACAGCATACTGGTGCACAATCCATAGCCTCACCATCACAGGTACCTCTCCTATCGCCAATATCAGCTAAGCAATCCTGGCAAATAGAGAGCAACATGACTCTGGAGCCTTCCTTGACTCAAATACCATTAGCTGCTCCAGCCACAAGTGAACTGTACTCTGAAATAACCTCAGTACCAAGGGCGGAATTATACGTAGATTCAGTGTTATTCATGATGACGCGAACAACGGCTGACTTTGAATCCAACTTTGACAGTTCATATAGTATTCCACAGGCAACTGTAGAGATCCTGGGGACAACAGCTCACGGCCAGCTCTGGCCAATAGAACTGTCTGCTGTTCAAAGACTATACACAGAATCCTCCCTCCTTCTGTTGCAGAGTCTGGATCCCTCTTACCCTCAGTATACCCAGTTCATAGCCCAGGAGGATCCCTCTTACCCTCAGTATATCCAGTCCATAGCCCAGGAGAACACGCTGGGTAACTCCACTCAGACTTTTCCCACTGATTCTCTAGATTTCATGTCACAGAGTGCAGAGAAAGAACAGACTCTGCTCCCATCAAAGTTCAGTGATTTAGAGATAAGAGACCACTACTCTGATCCAGTTTACATCCAAACGGACACCTCAAGGCAGTTTTCCTTAGAGTCACACAAGGATCGTCCACAAACAGCTGCCAAAACAGATAAAAATTCCGAATACGTCTCTTTGCAGTTTCTCTCCAAGACCAATCAGCTTGTAACTGCTACATCGTTCTCATCCCTTCACTCTTCCCAATGTCTACCCAGCATCTCAGTAACCACGCAAACCTCCAGCATTCCAGCATCTGTCCTCAGTGCCACAAACAGGTCAGCTGTGTCATTAATGCACCAATCACTGCCCAGGACTCAAGGTATCACAAGCATGGGCAGAGCAATCACAGTGTGTCCAATCACAGGTTACTGCCCTTTGACCTCCCTACTGATTCTCAGCACCGGCTGGAGAGAGTATGATGCAACTTCAAGTGTCTCATCAGGTCCAGTTGAGATGCGAGAGGTGTCTTTGGGCCTTGCTCCAACTGGAGTACTTAGAGTATCTTCTGCACCCACGTCTCCTTCAGCTGCCTCCTCAGGTTAGTGTACCACTAACTTTCACATCACATTTCTCATGCATAACTTCCTCTCTGTATGAACTTTGGCATGATGTAACAGTCTTTCTAAATATGTACTGATGTTATTCCAGGGCCCTCCAATCTCCCTCCCAAAGTGTTGCAGTCCATCCCACTTCTGGAAGCCACAGTCGGCTTCCCTTTCCACTACACAATACCATCAATGACCTTTCTGGATCCAGAGGATGGGGCAGCAGAGTCCCTCTCCCTGGAGCTGACGTTCATAGATGGCCCTCCTGTGACTCTAGGGTCCTGGGTGGCCTTGGATGGACTTGAGCTGCATGGTGTCCCTCTGGAAGTGGACCTGCAGTTTGCCCCTCAGCAGCTGCTGCTGGCTGCTCGGGACAATCAGGGCCTGGCTGCCTGGCTCCCCCTCACCTTGGACCTCCACCGCAGCCATGCGGAGCCCTGCCACAGCTTTAGCCTCATAGCTCACCGGAGCCTTTACTCCCTCCTCAGCCAGCGCCACAGGGTGGAGCTTCTCCTGGACAAGCTGTCCCGCTTCTTCAATGACTCTGGCAGCCACCACCTTGCCGTGCTGTCCCTGGCACCTGGATCCACTATTGTGTCTTGGTACAACTTCACCCTATGCCAGGTGGGGGGTGATGGTGACGAGGGACGGTGCCCTGTGGGTCAGGTCTGGCGCATGTGGGAGGAAATTAGTTCAGAGGCCAGACAGATTAGCCCTGCGTTCAGCCAGGCAATGCTCCCAGAGTTCCCCATCAGCAAGGTAGGCCCTGTGAGCTTCAGACGTGACTGTTTCTCCAGCCCAACTACTGCCACAACTATAGCCTCTAGTCCCACTCTTTCCCCCAGTACTCCATATCCCACTTCTATCAACACCGTCCCAGCCTCGGATCCCACTGGTGCATCAGTGCGACAGACAGGCCCCTATCATTGGATGGCCAGTGTGTTGACAGCTCTGCTAGTGGTCTGCTGTCTCTTTCTGGCAGTCACCATTACATTTATAGTTTTCTATTTCTGTAGAAGCCATGTGAGGGTAAGGACTCTTGCGATTTGGCCCTCAGAGGGAGTTGTCCCAGGTCACACCATGGATCTGAGGGCAATAAGGCCAAGGATGCCCCCCCTGTTCCAACCAGAAGTACCCCCACCTCCCCCAAGGTTGTGGCTGAACACCTCACCAGCCAGTGGAGAGCATCTCTCTCCCACATATCTCCAGGGCAGACAGCCTTATCAAAGACCAGTGTCTTTTCACCCACCTCCACAATACTAGTTCCCACCACAATACCCACATAACAGACCATGGGAACACAAATCCCAAGAAATGTATACAAACAAATGAATCCATTCTTGGAAGTGAGGTTGTGACATGTTCATACACACACTACTCATGCCACAACGAGGGTTGTTGAGACAACGGTGTTGCACAACCGTTTTGGAAGACAACGTATTAATGGATCTTGGGAGGGCAATTATAAATGTGTCTTTTATACTGGAACGTTGTATTGCTGTGATAATCTACACACATTTGTACTTCTATGTACCAAAACGTACAACATAAAGCATGAAAATTGTTGTTTTTCATTTCATTGAGGATTCTTAAAGTAGAATTAAGATACAATATCCATCATAGCTGGATTTGACTATATTTCAGACAAAAACCTTCCAAATTGACAAAACAGTATTTTGTTATATTTGAGACTTGATGGCAACCTTTCCTCGGTCACCATACCATTAACCAAACCATGAGAAAAGTAGAACGGCACAGAAAGAAAATACTGCCTGTTGACAACTTTATTGCTTCCCACAATATGTGAGCCTATCTATACAAATGTGGGTAGAAAACAAACAAAAATCACTCTAAAAATGACAACGTCTGACTGCTATCCATTCAACTATGCCTGGTATGGACAGAGTAGGGGAGGACAGTCCATGCACCTCAGATTGACATGATCTCTGGTCCAAGCTCATATTCCTGCTGTGGTAAGGTGGAGTGGGTGCATCCTGTATAGAGACAGGTCACATCATCTGGTGGCTTTCCCATTCTCGTGGAGGTCCATTCTGTTAACAGTAGAAACAAAGTCAACTAATTATTTATCATAAGGCCGTCTACTCCATAACAGGTACTGGACAATCAGATTTCAGTCAAAAAAACAAACAACATCTCTATCAAACATTATACACTGGGTGGTATGAGCCCTGAATGCTGATTGGCTGACAGCCGTGGTACATCAGACTGTATACCACGGGTATGACAAAACATGTATTTTTACCACTCTAATTACTTTGGTAACCAGTTTATAATAGCAATAAGGCACCTCTGGGGTTTGTGCTATATGGCCAATATACCACGGCTAAAGGGCTGTATCCAGGCACTCCACGTTGCATTGTGCATAAGAACAGCCACTAGCCGTGGTATATTGGCTATATACACCACACCTCCTTTCAGCCTTATTGCTTAATTAGAACTAGGGGCTATAATACACTGATGTGGGGAATGGTTATATACACAGTACATTATCACACACCCATTCTCATCTTTAAGGTGCTGGTACAACTCTGCCTTGTTGTTCACAGAGCTGATCCTTCCGGCAAACTCCTGGTGTTTCCTGGAGTTGGCCACAGTGATTCTGTTAGTCCACATGGTGAGCAGGGACACCGGACCTACATTGTAACCACAGGGCGAAAACACACACAGAGACAGAAAGATCAGTGAAAAGGAACAATACTGGTACTGGCACGCCTAATCAACGTATTGTCTCTAAATAAAAAAGGTAATACAGTGATGATACAAAACAAATAATAGTAATAATAATAATAAAATACTACTCATTGCAATGATAACCATGAACTTGGCATTGGACAAACATGCCAGGTCACACCATGGATCTGAGGACAATAAGGTCCAGGCCAACCAGAAGGGAGGAGGGCATGCACCTTTGGCTTTTTCAGGTAGTTGAATCTCTTCCAGACGGGGCTTCTTGTTGAGAGGCTCTGGTGAGTCAGGAGAATCCTTTATGACCTCCGACTCCCCCTGCTCCTCCTTTACACGCTCTACCACCCCCTTCAGCCTGGTGAAGGAATCAAATCTCATTTTATTTGTCACATGCGCCGAACACAACAGATGTAGTAGACCTTACAGTGAAATGCTTACTTACAAGCCCTGAACCAACAATGCTTTAAGATGTTAACACTTATTTAAAAAATATCTTAAGTAGAAAATGGAAAATAAAAGTAACGAATAATTAAACAGCAGCAGTAAAATAACAAGCGAGGCTATATACAGGGCGCACCTGAACAGAGTCAATGTTCAGGGGCACTGGGTAGTCGAGGTAATATGTACATGTAGTTATAGTTAAAGTGACTATGCATATAATAAAAACATAGAGTAGCAGCAGCGTAAAAGAGGGGTCTGAGTAGCCCTTTGATTAGCTGTTCAGGAGTCTTATGGCTTGGGGGTAGAATGCAACACAGTATGACACAGTGACCAGGAGAATACCAGGGTAAAATCCTAAACTGGTATATACAGTACCAGTCAAAAGTTGGGACACCTACTCCTTCAATGTTTTTCTTTATTTTTGCTATGTTCTACATTGTAGAATAGTGAAGACATCAAAACTATGAAATAACATATATGAATCATGTAGTAACCAAAAATGTGTTAAACAAATCAAAATATGTTTTATATTTGAGATTCTTCAAAGTAGCCACCCTGCCTTGATGACAGCTTTGCACACTCTTGGCAATATCTCAACCAGCTTCACCAGGAATGCTTTTCCAACAGTCCTGAAGGAGTTCCCACATATGCTGAGCACTTGTTGGCTGCTTTTCCTTCACTCTGCTGTCTAACTCATCCCAAACAATCTCAATTGGGGTGAGGTCAGGTGATTGTGGAGGCCAGGTCATCTGATGCAGCACTCCATCACTCTCCTCCTTGGTCAAATAGCCCTTACAAAGCCTGGAAGTGTGTTGGGTAATTGTCCTGTTGAAAAACAAATGACAGTCCCACTAAGTGCAAACCAGATTGGATGGCGTATCGCTGCAGAATGCTGTGGTAGCCATGCTTGTTAAGTGTGCCTTGAATTCTAAATAAATCAGACTGTCATCAGCAACGCACCCTCAAAGCACCTCCACCATGCTTCTCAGTGGGAACCATACATGCAGAGATCATCTGTTCACCTACTCCACGTCTCACAAAGAAACGGCGGTTGGAACTGATGGATTCTATTCAAATGTAACATGTTTCAAGATAAACTGTAGTTTGTTTGTATCCTGTTTAGTGAGTATGAATGGAGTTTAGGCCATGAAACTGTGTATGCTAATTCAGAAAGGTTGTTGACCTAAATCAGATAAGAGAAAATTGCCTAGGATCAGAGAGCAGGGTTAGGCCCAGGACAATGAAGATGGACGGGTTGTGATTCTGACATCTAGCTAAACAACGAGAGGACCATGGACATTCCACAGGGGAAAGGAGGGAAACTCATTGCATTCATAAAATGTATAGCCTACAAGAGGGTGGTGACCAAAAGGAGGGAAGAAGATGAGATGTTTTGTGAACTTTCTAAATGTATGCACTCAGCTGACTGTATCCTTGGTATTAAACACTTGAAACTTCTCTTGAGCTTTTGGGCTCAATTCCTTATTGCAAAGAGGTTGCAATAGCATTTTTCTTTTTACCAGAACCAAAAATCTCAAATCTCAGATTTCCACCAGTCTAATGTCCATTGCACGTGTTTCTTGGCCCAAGCCAGTCTCTTCTTATTATTAGTGTCCTTTAGTAGTTGTTTCTTTGCAGCAATTCGACAATGAAGGCCTGATTCATGCAGCCTCCTCTGAACAGTTGATATTTAGATGTGTCTGTTATTTGAACTCTGTGAAGCAAATATTTGGGCTGCCATTATTCCTGAGGCTGGTAACTCTAATGAACGTATCCTCTGCATTCCAGGTAACTACCTCATGAAGCTGGTTGAGAGAATGCCAAGAGTGTGCAAAGCTGTCATCAAGGCAATGGGTGGCTACTTTGAAGAATCTCAAATATATTTTGGTATGTTTAACAGTTTTTTGGTTATTACAGGATTCCATATGTGTCATTTCATAGTGTTGATGTCTTCACTATTATTCTACAATGTAGAAAATAGGAAAAATAAAGAAAAACCCTTTGGGACAGAATTTTTTTCAGAATCACAAAGTTGATTGGATGCAGGTCTGTTTTTTAAAACAGTAGGTCAGGCGTGGGTCCAACAAAATGTGTGTTGTGTCACCCTGACCTCTCTGACTCCTGCCAGCTCTTGTCCTCTGAATCCTTGTTGATATTCTTCTCTGACTTGTCCTCCTTGTCCTCCCTCTTCCTCCCCCGTTTCTTCCTCTCCTCCTCCTCGGGGGGTTTGCTGCGGCAGGCGATGATGCAGTCCAGAACCCTCTGGTGTCGCTCACTGCCAGCCACGTGGGTCTTCACCAGAGTCTCCAGCTCGTTCCACATGATGCGGTACTGCTCATCCCTAAATCCCGGAGGAGACATTAACCAGTCAGGACAGGAGACCAGGCACACACACTGAACTTATATGCGGTTCCCACCCAAACACTCAGGGAGCGACACAGTTACACTTTGACTCTCTCCGGCACACATCCTAAACATACAAACACACACATAAATGCACATAAACACACATACGCTGTTCCCACCCATAAAAACTCAAGGTGTGACACTAAGTCACAACATCCGTCTCTCTCTGTCTCAAACACACACAGAGACAGACTACCTTTTAGGGCCCTTTCCCCTGGAGCCCACAGTGGAGATGGGAAGAGGGTCGTTCTTCCTCTCCATATCCACCAGGTTGTAAACGGTCTTCTGGCAGGTCAGCAAGTCCTCCTCACTCAGACTCTCCTTCACTATGAGATTAGCCAGCGGAACCACCTGGATCACACACACATACAATGAACACACAGACAAAATTATACACACGGTTGAAAAAATAAACAAACTGAGTGCTGTAAGGTGAACAACTGTGCAGTGTGTGAGGGAAGACTAAGGTCCTGCTCACCGCCTGCATGTTAAAGATGGTGGTCTGGGAAATGATCATTGGCCAATAGCGAGTGTAACGCTCCAGCTGGGCTTTGGCCCTCTCCGCCGGGGGCTTCCCATTAGCCTCAGTGTCTGGGGACTCTGGGACAGGAGTCAGACGGTTCTCCCTCATGAACTCTCCGAAGTCCTGCAGCAGACACACCAAAAAGACTGGTATAAAACTTCTGGTCCCACTTTAGAATATTTATACCTACCAGTGTTAACATGGTAGTTACATAGACAGTGTAAATATAAAACATTACAGGTACACATTGTTATATAGAACACAGTACACAGCTGCTATACAAATTTGTTGTTTGTGTGTTTTCACGTTGACATTTTATACGCATTAGATTTGTAAACAAACTCCAATTAGTTGTGACTAAACCTCCTCTGCCCCTTACAGTGATGTAGTAGTCAGTCACTAAGGGGTGGAGGAGGAAGGAGTGGGAGGGGCTTACAGTGATGTGGTCACTAAGGGGTGGAGGAGGAAGGAGTGGGAGGGGCTTACAGTGATGTGGTCACTAAGGGGTAGAGGAAGAAGGGGTGGGAGGGGCTTACAGTGATGTGGTAGTCAGTCACTATGGGGTAGAGGAGGATGGGGTGGGAGGGGCTTACAGTGATGTGGTAGTCAGTCACTATGGGGTGGAGGACGGGGTGGGAGGGGCTTACAGTAATGTGGTAGTCAGTCACTATGGGGTAGAGGAGGACGGGGTGGGAGGGGCTTACAGTAATGTGGTAGTCAGTCACTATGGGGTAGAGGAGGATGGGGTGGGAGGGGCTTACAGTGATGTGGTAGTCAGTCACTATGGGGTAGGAGGGGCTTACAGTATTGTGGTAGAGGAGGAAGAGGTGGGAGGGGCTTACAGTGATGCGGTAGTCAGTCACCCGGCCCCCGCAGCCCTCGCTAATGGAGGGAGGGTCCTCCAGGGTGGAGCGGGTGCTATTGAGCACGTGCAGGAAGATCTCCCCACCGTGGCTGCTCAGCATGTGGCTGATGACCTTTGACCCAGACTTCCTGGGCTGCTCCAGCAGCACTGAGCGACCTGCAATGCAATCAATCACCATCTGTATTTCAACTACATTTGTTTGTATTATCCATATGCAAGTAGTATTAACATTTAGGGTAGGTGGTAGAGACATGGGGCCAGGGCAAAAATATTCAGGCTCACCGTTCAGCAAGAAGTTGGTCAAACACGATGAGGGTCGGCTGTTGACGTCCGTAGGCGAGATCCGATAGGCTCCAGTGCAGTAGTGCAGTTCTGAGCCACCAGTTCACACACAGACACACACGCAAGAAAGATGGGAAATATCCAGATAAGCCAAAGGAGAATATTACATTAAATGCTCTCTGGATCTTGATGTGTCAATATCAAGGATATTTTCAGTCATTTTTCTTTTATCTTTATCATTTCAAACATCACTCAAGCCCCACCTCTACCGGGACTTTACTTTCAGTTAGCGTGACGTCAAACATACAATAAATAACTACGTTTCCCAGGGTTCATGGTGCCTACCTACACTGTTGGTGCGAGGAGTGCACCACTTAAGAGTAACCGTCTCCTTAAGTCCACTGTCTCGACTCGTACTACCAGCCATGTGCAGGTCGCCTGAACAACAGAAAAAGAGGAGAGATGAAAGGGAGAAACGGAATGTTTATTTTAGTGGTTTATGGCCAAGCCACTAAAAGCCACAATAACTTAGTGGCCAAAACAATACAGATTATTTTATTATTATTTCTTTTTTTAAACCTCACCACTTTTGAAGAACTCAAGATGGGCGTCCCTGTGATGCAGGAGTTCTACGTCGTAATTGGCTGACGTGTTGGCGTGCTGCTCCTCCTTCACACCCACAGTAAAGGGAAGAGAAAAGAAAACAGACATCAGCGAGGTATTATTTTCATTGACATTGTAGTCATTTGGCAGACGCTCTTATCCTACTTGCAGTAGTGAGTGCCTATCCACTGATGCCATCAAGACAAACAGACATGGCTGCTTTCTTGTTAACAACAAGGGTTCGAGAAGTACCATCAAATGCATAAACCACTGATCTTAGCATCGTCTCTGTCTCTGGCTCCCTCCCTTTCGTTCTTCCTATAAGGTGATTCCGGTGATGTGAAGATTGACAGCTGTGGTTGTTGCAGACTAAAGTTTAAGGGTCTGACGTGTATTTCAGTGAAAAGGGGCGTACATGTTTTCTAACCCAGATGAATAACATGGGACTACATGGGGGACAAAAACATTTGGGGTGAAAGATGGGCGTCTACCTGCCTATCATGGCTAAGGACTAAATGACTTACTATTCAAATGAGAGAAAGAAAGAGAGGAAAGAGAGAGGGAAAGGAAAGGAGGGACAGAGGGTGGTCTGATACCAATACGTACTACTCAACACAGCACAAAGAACCACAACAAGACACTACAAGGAGGGACTGCGACCAATCAACTGAGGTAGAGAAGGCACCAACAAGGAGTCAGACAGGACATGAGGTCGGGGGTGGGGGGGCAAACTACAGGGCACGTAATGCGTACATTCTCATCCACCAAACATGCTAACACTCTCAACTCTGATTGGCTGCTGGAATGTAACGTGGACAATCGGCGGTCAATCAAAAGTGAGGGCCGTTGAGCGTCCGATGGATGGACAAAACCAATCCACACAGCCTTGCGTTCTGCGGTCCCTCTTGGTGTGTGTTTAAGAGTACTGACCTGCTCGCAAACATTTAATGTGGGCTAGCAAAACAGAAAATACAGCATGAAAACAGCAGCGGTTCCAAGAGTCATTTCAACATGATGATGAACAAAGAACTGTGTGTAAAATCATAGTGCAAAATGGCTGACGGGGAATAAGAAGGAAGTTTGTGACATTTTGGGCCCGAGGATGGGGTGGGGCAAGGTTAGGGTATCAGAAGGTTGAGGCGAGTGAAGCGATAGGTGCATTGGGTGGAAGGGCCAACAGAAATGTGTAATGTGTTGGTTTGTGGATGTAGAGAAAATAAGTGGACGGGTCAGGATAGGTCATTTTGCAGACGGGACATCGCCCTTTTCAAAAACTCGTCCAGCCATCAAAAATAGCCCACCTTATACCTTAAATAACTAATCTAACATCAGTCATGACATGAAGGAGGCGGGAAAATAGTTAACTCAAGACTGCTGGGACACAGCCCTGAAGGAAGTAATGGGTGGGAGTCAGTGAAAAGGGTGAAAGGTTATAGATGGGGCTGGTGAAGGACTGAACCTTGGGAGAGCTAGAGGACAGAAGACGTACCTTCATTGGGATGTTGGTGATGGTGGTGGAGGCAAGGTCAAAGTGCTGCTGCACTAGAATGTTGAGTTTGGTGGCCAGGTGCCTCCCTGCCCGCACACTGTGAACCTCGCTGGTCAGCAGAGAGGAGACCTGTCGGTACAGAGGAGGACTATGTAGGAATTTAACACTAACAAAGTAGCATGCCATTTTTTATTGTATGGCATCTCTATAGAACTTGGTAACTACAGCATGTGGAAATGAGCACACGTTAACAGGATACTAACAGTATACTTTATCTCCATCAGATTAAGTATGCGTTGATATGACAAAGTGTTTTTGGAGCGATGTTATACATATCTAGATTAACCTTTAGACTAGGTGAAAACAGTCAATTTAATGCAACCCTGAGCAGGTTTAAACCTACCTCTTTCTTTGGCCGGTCTGAGACCAGGGTGTCCTCTCCTTGAGGGAAGATGTGGACGAGCACCAGCTCACACTGCTGGATAGGCATCAGTCTGAAACACAGAGACACATTGGAATGCATCGGGAGGATTCAAGACACTTCCTTAGGATCCTCTCAAATCCCTTCTAAGATGCCCAATGAATTTAACCCAGTCTAACAAATCTCCTCCTCTAAATCCATTTGAATTCTCCCATCAAAAATCTGACTTCTAGAGTTAATCTTTTATCCACACTAAAGAGTGTAAAAACAGTGTTATTCTCTTCTCAATCTCTCATACCTGTCTGAGCCTGCTGCCATCTTGTTTTGCTCTAGAATGGTCTCTTGCACACAGTCCTCCAGCATTCGCACATGGGTGTCACTGTGTAACAGACAGAAACACACAATACCCCATTAGGACTTCCATGGATGCCTTCAAAAATGGGCATTACTTCAGTATCTACAGGTTCTCAATTAATAGCCAGGTTTAACAGAATCAATAAATCATCTCTTTTGGTACGGTCCTTCGGTGGCTCGCTTTTGGAGACAGGTCCTAGAGTGGTTAAGTCATAATGTCTGTGTTCAGAGGGACCTACAAACAGTACTGTTAGGAAATCTGAAAAACCAGCATCAATCAATGGTAAATATTAGTATTTATTTTAAGGGAAATCTTGGTACAAACAGAGAGGTTCAAGACCTTTGTAAGTCTTCACAGTAAAATAGAAGAATGTATTGCAAAAGGAAATATTAAAACTGTAGTGTACTGGGAAAGATGGGTTAGTCTGTGGACATCTCAGGGTTGGAATTAAGATTGTAGTGGTCAATTCGTCAGGGCATTGACTCCACAAGCTCTCGAACCCGTTCCACAGGGATGGTGGCCCATGTTGGCTCCAATGCTTCCCACAGTTGTGACAAGTTGGCTGGATGTCATTTGGGTGGTGGACCATTCTTGATATACACGGGAAACTGTTGTGCGTGGAAAACCCAGAAGCGTTGCAGTTCTTGACACTCAAACCGGTGCACCTGGCACCAATTACCATATCCCGTTCAAAGGCACAACTATTTTGTCTTTCCCATTTACCCTCTGAACGACAAATACACAATCCATGTCTCAAGACTTATCAATCCTTCCTTCTTTCATCTATACCAGGGCTCCACCTATGTGAGAATGCTGTTCATTGACTACAGATCAGCGTTCAACACCACAGTGCCCTCAAAGCTCATCACCAAGCTAAGGAACCTGGGACTAAACACCTCCCTCTGCAACTGGATCCTGGACTTCCTGACAGGCCGTCCCCAGGTGGTGAGGGTAGGTAGCAACACATCTGCCACGCTGATCCTCAACACTCCCCAGGGGTGCGTGCTCAGTCCCCTCCTGTACCCCCTGTTCACCCACGACTGCATGGCCAGGCACGTCTCCAACACCATCATTAAGTTTGCTGACGACACAACAGTGGCAGGCCTGATCACAGACAACGACGATACAGCCTATAGGGAGGAGGTCAGAGACCTGGCCGGGTGGTGCCAGAATAACAACCTATCCCTCAACGTAACCAAACGAAAGAGATGATTGTGGACTACAGAAAAAGGAGCACCGAGCACTTCCCCATTCTCACCGATGGGGCTGTAGTGGAGCAGGTTGAGAGCTTCAAATTCCTTGGTGTCCACATTAACAACAAACTAGATTGGTCCAAACACACCAAGACAGTTGTGAAGAGGGCACGACAAAGCCTATTCCCCCTCAGAAAACTAAAATGATTTGGCATGGGTCCTGAGATCCTCAAAAGGTTCTACAGCTGCAACATCGAGAGCATCACTGCCTGGTACGGCAATTGCTCGCCCTCCGACCGCAAGGGTAGTGCGTATGGCCCATTATATCAATGGGGCAAAGTTGCCTGCCATCCAGGACCTCTACACCAGGCAGTGTCGGAGGAAGGCCCTAAAAATTGTCAAAGACACCAGCCACCCCAGTCATAGACTGTTCTCTCTACTACCGCATGGCAAGCTGTACTGGAGTGCCAAGTCTAGGACAAAAAGGCTTCTCAACAGTTTTTACCCCCAAGCCATAAGACTCCTGAACAAGTAACCAAATGGTTACCCGGACTATTTGCATTGTGTGTGTGTCCCCCCCAACGCCTCTTTTACGCTGCTGCTACTCTCGGTTTATCTTATATGCACAGACACTTTAACTATACATTCATGTACATACTACCTAAATTGGCCCGACCAACCAGTGCTCCCGCACATTGGCTAAACAGGTTATCTGCATTGTGTCCCACCACCCGCCAACCCCTCTTTTTACGCTTTTGCTACTCTGTTCATCATATATGCAGTCACTTTAACGATACCTGCATGTACATACTACCTCAATAAGCCTGACTAACAGGTGTCTGTATATAGCCTTGCTACTCTTTTTTTCAAAATGTCTTTTTACTGTTGTTTAATTTATTTACTTACTAACACACACAACTTTTTTTTCTCACATCATTGATTAGAGCCTGTAAGTAAGCATTTCACTGTAAGGTCTACCTACACCTGTTGTATTCGGCGCAAGTGACAAATAAACTTTGATTTGAAGTGGATTTAACAAGTGAAATCAATAAGGGATTATAGCTTTCACCTCAATTCACTTGATCAGTTTATGTCAGGGTTCCCCAACTGGCGGCCCGTGGGACAAATTTAATTTGACCCCAAAAATTATATGAACAAGTTTTTAAAAAAAGTGTAAAAAATATTTTTGGACATAAAATATTGTAAAAAGACCAGGAAATCATCTCCAAGTCATTTTAATTTCGGAAATCTGTTCCAAAGTATTCCCACGCATAATAGAAATATGTAATTATATACAAAAATCAGTAAGGTTTGAAGTGATTATGTTTCAGACTTCTGTTTGAGTTTCTTGCGGTCAATGTGCAGTCTATACATTATTTGTAATTATGTTCCAGCCCCCAGAACATTCAAAAAAAATATTGGCCTGCAGCTAAATCCAGTTGATGATCCCTGGTCTATGTAAAGTACACTCAGTGTATATATAGAATTGTAATGTTTTCCCCAGGTCCTCCAACTAGGGAAGAGGGGGGTAGGGGAATAATAAAAAAAAAATATATATATATATATATATATATACAGTACCAGTCTAAAGTTTGGACACACCTACTCATTCAAGGGTTTTTATTTATTTGTACTATTTTCAACAATGTATGAAATAACACAAATGGAATCACGTAGTAAGCAAAAAAAGTGTTAAATCAAAATATATTTTATATTTGAGATTCTTCAAAGTAGCCACCCTTTGCCCTGATGACAGCTTTGCACACTCTTGGCATTCTCTCAACCAACTTCAAGAGCTAGTCACCTGGAATGCATTTCAATCAACAGGTGTGCCTCAAAAGTTAATTTGTGGAATGTCTTTCCTTCTTAATGTGTTTGTTAGCCCTATTTATGTTAGTCCCCATTATGGCAAGAACAGCTCAAATAAACAAAGAGAAATGACAGTGCACCATTACTTTAAGACATAAGCCAGCAGCATACCACCCTGCATTCTACTGCTGGCTTGCTTCTAAAGCTAAGCAGAGTTGGTCCTGGTTGGTCCCTGGATGAGAGACCAGATGTTGCTGGAAGAAGTGCTGGAGTGCCAGTAGGAGGCCCCCTTTCCTCTGGTCTAAAAAAATATCCCAATGCCCCAGGGCAGTAACTGGGGACATTGCCCTGTGTAGGGCGCCATCTTTCGGATGGGACGTTAAATAAGTGTCCTGACTCTCTGTGGTCACTAAAGATCCCATGGCACTTATTGTAAGAGTAGGGGTGTTAACCCCAGCGTCCTGGCTAAAATTCCAATCTGGCCTTCATACCATCACAGTCACCTAATCATTCCCAGTTTACAATTGGCTCTTTCATCCCTCTCCCCTGTAACTATTCCCTAGGTTGTTGCTGTAAATGAGAATGTGTTCTCAGTCAACTTACCTGATTAAATAAAAAAAGAAAATAACTTTCTTCAAGTGCAGTCACAAAAACCATCAAGGACTATCATGGAACTGGCTCTCATGAGGACCACCACAGGAAAGGAAGACCCAGAGTTACCTCTGCTACGGAGGATAAATTCATTAGTTACCAGCCTCAGAAATTGCAGCCCAAATAAATGGGTTCAAGAGTTCAAGACACATCTCAACATCAACTGTTCAGAGGAGACTGTGTGAATCAGGTCTTCATGGTCGAATTGCTGCAAAGAAACCACTACTAAAGTACACCAATAAGAAGCAGAGACATGCTTGGGCCAAGAAACACGAGCAATGGACATTAGACCAGTGGAAACGTGTCTTTGTGAGACATGGTGTGAGTGAACAGATGATCTCTGCATGTGTATTTCTCACTGTAAAACATGGAAGATGAGGTATTATGGTGCTTTGCTGGTGGCAGTCTGATTTATTTAGAATTCAACGCCCACTTAACCAGCATGGCTACTGCAGCAATACGCCATCCCATCTGGTTTACGCTTAGTGGGACTATCATTTGTTTTTCAACAGGACAATGACTCAACACACCTCCAGGCTGTGTAAGGGCTATTTGACCAAGAAGGAGAGTGATTGAGTGTTGCATCAGATGACCTGGCCTCCACAATCACCCGACCTCAACACAATTGAGATGGTTTGGGATGAGTTGGACCGCAGAGTAAAGGAAAAGCAGCTCAGCATATGTGGGAGCGCCAAGACTGTTGGAAAAGCATTCCAGGTAATTGATGGTTGAGAGAATGCCAAGAGTGTACAAAGCTGTCATTAAGGCAAAGGTTGGCTACTTTGAAAAATCTCAAAATATATTTACATTTTTTAAACACTTTTTTGGTTACTACATGATTCCATATGTGGTATTTTATAGTTTTGATGTCTTCACTATTATTCTACAATGTAGAAAATAGTAAAAAATAAAGAAAAACCTGTGAATGAGTAGGTGTGTCCAAACTTGACTGGTACTGTATAAAGGGGGATTAGAAATGATTAAATTAATGTTATTTGATAGTTTCAAATCTTTCTGTTAATTTCATAGCTGATCTATCACTTACAAAAATGGTATTATAAGAAATAAACAGGTTTACTAACTATGTTCATGTTTACCTCTTGGCGTTTGTGAGGCAGATAATGCGCCCCCTGTTGGCCACCCTGTCAGCAGTGTCCATGAGGGTGGTGCGTGCCTCGTGCTGGTACTCAGTGATCTTACACAGTGACTCCACCGCTGCCACCAGGCCGTGCAGGACACTGCAACACTCAGGGTCCTCCTGCGGGTTAGGTGGACCCACAGCTGCCAGAGCAGACATGAGCTATCACATGTATACAAAGGGAAGAAGGTTAAGTCAACCATACATTACAACAAAACCTCAATCTCGACAGGATTGGTTAAACTCAAAATGAGACAATAAGATTGGTAGTAGTGTCGTGAGTGGTGCAAACCAAAAAGGTGTAGACTTTCAACAATGGATTGTACATCGCTAATTCTATGATTCTAAGCAAAATTGTTTCCCTGTTGATAAATAAGCATCCATCTCGCGAAGATGGAAATAAAGTACCTCATGAGTGCTTTGGTCCTCTTGCCTCCAGCTGTTCAGAATATGGAACTCTGAATCACTCACAATGTAGTTGATCTGAAACATAACCACTGAAGCGATATAATGTGCTGTGCCCAACTCAGAATATGAATGAACACAGACGAGTTGGCAACCGCACAGATAGACTATACTCTGTTCTGACCTTGGCTAAAACAGACTAGACCGCCAGGCTATGGGATGGAGGGACTCACCAGTTTCCTGAGGGGGTAAACGTCATAGAGGATGCGGCAGTACTCCATGGAGCACTCCACAGCACAGGTCCACAGGGACTTGGACACTGGGGCCAGCGGGATCATGCCCTGACCACGGCTTTTTGTCAGCACGTCACACTCCACCTGCTGCCGACAGGACTCTGCCATGTAAGGGCAGTGGTCGACCACGAAGGCCGTCTTGTGGGAGACTGAGAACATCTTCATCTCTGGTTCAGCCCTGTGTGAGTTCTGCAGAGGTGATCGGAGGAAAAATGTAGTCTGGTGTTAAGATACCATCTCTTCTTAATTTAGATGAAAAGAGCAAGGCACCAGTAACATTAGCTAGCTACAGCCTACGTAGACACCAATTTACATTACTAATATATACTGTAGCTAACTAGGCTAGAGAAACATTCCCTATGACAATGTTATATAGCTATAGATTTAGCTAGCTAACGTTAATTGGCTAAAATAAGTTACTATGGCCCCTGCAATGTCGTAAGGATAACGGTCGTTAGCTAGTTTGCTTACTTAACTTGTCTAGCTAGATTTACTTAGTAGCGTTAGCTAGCCAGAGTTTCTAGACCAATTAAAACACTTCATTACTACGTTAGCTAGCTAGCTAAGTAGTGGGCGAGCAGTCTGCAGAAGTACCTGGGACCAAATGAGACTGAGGCGCGTCGATTTGATGCCGTTAACCCAAGCTAATGTTAGTTTAGTTTGCTAGCCAGATTAGCGATCAAACATAGTTAGCTAACAAATTAGTCTAAAATAAAGTCAGATTTTCACACCATATAGCACCCGTACTGTATGGTTCCTTTCCACCAACGAAAATACGGATTGTAGTTGTACAACTAAGTTAATAGCTATCTATCTAGGTAATAAAACTACATAATGCTGGAGCAAAATAATCCAAAGCGGACGTAGATGTTATTGACGGAACTATGTCCGTCGGGTATGGATGGTCCGTGTCTTACTTCAACATCTTTTCATGGTTCCTGTCTTCTTTGCTTATAGATATTGAGCAGGGTTCCTTCCCCAAGTAGAGGTCGCGGACCAAATGTAGTTTTATTTGACCCCCCAAGATTTCGGAATTTTCATTGTTGGACATAAAATACTGTAAAACACCAGGAAATCAGCTCCAATTTATTTAAATTTTGGAAATATGTCCCCAAGTATTCACACTCATATTTTGTATTTATTTAACAAGGAAAGTCAGTTTAGAACTAATTATTATTTACAATGACGGTCTACCGGGGAACAGTGTGTTAACTGCGTTGTTCCAAGGCAGAAGGACAGGTTTTCGGTTACTGGCCCAACGCTCTAACCACTAGGCTACCTGCCGCCACGTATGTGATTGTATACCAAAAAAATATACATTTATATAGCACTTATCTACGGACTGAGCAACCATTTTTGTGTCAGAACGTTCACTGCACATCAGCTATCAGGTGGAGAAGTTATGAGTGATGGATGCCAATTAGGAATGAGGGGGATGATTAGGCGGTCATGATGGAATGTGGCCAAGTTGGAATTTAGCCGTGACATCGGGGTGGAAACCCATACTCTTAAAATAAACTTCATGGGATTTTGACTAGCCACAGTCAGGACTCCAGTTTTAATGTCCCATCCGAAAGAAGGCACCCAATGTTCCCAAATGTAATCAAGGTTTGAAATGGTTCTGTTTTAGTCAAATATTATATATGTTTAGGCTTCTTGCGGTCAATTTGAAGTCTACAAAAATGTTTTTATTATGTTCCGCCCCCAAGACCATCTCAATAATAAAATGGCCCATGGCTGAATCTAGCTGATGATCCCTGGTGTTGAAAATGTGCGCAATCAATGTGCAGCATATGACGCGTTCAATATGAAATATTTTTCATTTTATCAAAAAATAATGTATTTCGACAAATATTGTATTTGCTTTCATTTCAATTTGTCATCATGGCTATACTCTGTAGTCTGATAAGAAAGGTTATACCAATATTTGTCGGGGCACTATTATGATGGGGAACAGTATCTATTTGATAGGGAACAGTATAAGGAACAGTTGACCCAAACCTATCTGATGGGGTATCAGTATCTGATAGGAAGCAAAGATGGGGAAGTAAAGTATCTGCGAACACTGTGATATGGAACTTATCTTATGGGAAACCGTTTGGTGGAGAACAGTAGGTACATCAAATATGGAGCAGAGAACAGTAGGTCTATCTAATAAGGAACAGTATATGGAACAGGTTACCAATCACTGCACCTGTACACAGCCCATCTGTAAATAGCTCACCCAACTACCTCATCCCCATATTGTTATTTGTTTTTGCTCTTTTGCACCCCAGTATCCCTACTTGCACATCATCATCTGCACATCTATCACTCCAGTGTTAATGCTAAATTGTAAATAAATGTCCACAATGGCCTATTTATTGCCTTACCTCCCTAATCTTACTACATTTTCACACAGATTTTTCTATTGAGTTATATTGTACTTTTGTTTATCCCATGTGTAACTCTGTGTTGTTATTTTTGTTGCACTGCTTTGCTTTATCTTGGCCAGGTCAGTTGTAAATGAGAACTTGTTCTCAACTGGCCTATCTGGTTAAATAAAGGTGAAATATATATTTTTTAAATTTAAATTGTAAGTATCTGACAGGGAATTCGGTTGGGAACAGAACAGATAACAAGATGTGCTCGATATTCATGGTCAACACTCAAGATATAAAATTCAAAACGCACTTGCAGCAGTCTTTGTTGCAGGTGCATGGTAATATTTGAATAAGATGAGAAAAAAAAAGAAAAAACCCGCACACTGCTCTTGCTAGTATCAATGCTCTTTATTAAGCTTTACTTATCGGCCTCAAGGCCTTCGTCAGAGCTTTTTTATTTTTTAGAAAAAGCTCTAACGCAGGCCTTGCCTACGTACTTAATAACGAGCAGTGATACTGGCAAGAGCAGTGTTCGGGTTTCTCAATACATGACATTGCATAATATATTAATGGATGTCAAACGATTCTTCAGTTAAATGTGAGGTATTTTGGCCTTCCTACTGTTATGTTCATTTCGTTCGTTTTACCACTGCTTTTTCAAGACCCCTAAGCTCTTTGATGCCCCACAGGGGCCCCCTGGTTGAGAATCACAGACCTATTAATAACCAGCAAATGCAATAATAACATTTCCCAATGAGAATCATTCATTGCATATGGAAACTGGAAACAGTTTCATATTACAATACGGGCCTAAAGAATGCTGTTGTGTATATATATATATATATATATATATATATATATATATATATATATATATATATATATATATATATATATATATATATATATATATATATATATATATATATATATATATATATATTTGTGTGTGTATATGTGTGTGTGTGTGTGTGTGTGTGTGTGTGTGTGTGTGTGTGTGTGTGTGTGTGTGTGTGTGTGTGTGTGTGTGTGTGTGTGTGTGTGTGTGTGTGTGTGTGTGTGTGTATATATTTATATGGGCATAACAAAGCTGCCCGTCCTGCTAAATCGCTCAAAAACTGAACTGGGAAATGGCAGACCTACCTACATTGTTTTGGTAACAATATTGTGGGAGGAAACCCGCCTGTCTGAGACTAACTAAAAAAACTCATCATAAAGTACCCATAGTACGTATAGGACTACCCCACCCATTATCTCAAGTTTGAACTTGATCTAAAAAGCATGCAATGTTTTTTCTTTTGAAACGACGTTGAGAAATAAAGTGGGAACTTTTGGAATACATGCAGCTCATTGGTAGTGATCTTCCATGATGCGTTAATTCCGCGGTGACATTTTGCTACCCAGGTTTAACCGTTGATGACTTGTTGTACTATGTGACATTTGAGATGAATGAGAGTGGGGACAACATTCTTGAAATTGATTTTTTGTCCGAGATAAAATTGGAGGGCGACACGGAGATAAAGATGGGAATGGAAGTTGGTGAGTTAACGTGGATTTCATTATCTTTTGCAACAGGAGAGGATTCATTGCAAGGCAAAAGGGCGGGATAATGTAGCCTTCCTCTGTAACCTATCGTTTCCGCCTATCACGAACCAACATTTAATTCTATTTGCTCAAATTCTATTTTGTTGTGTCACTTATATATTTTCTCCATTGTTATTTCAAACTTTAAAAAGTATGCAATAACAGTATTGACTTTTGGCACCACCATTGCCCTCTGTAATGAGAGGGTTCTGCTTAGCTGAGGAACGTTCAACTCAGTTATCTTTTTTTATCTGCCGCTATCTATCTGCCTCAATATACCCTACACTATATGCTATCATACACTTCATTATCATCAGTAAAATTGTAGTAAATTAGCTTGGACTCAAACTGTTTCTGTGATTGTCAGTCCAAGGTCACTCATGCACAGGCACACCTTCGATGCTCTCAGTGTTTACCATGAAGGGTGCTCCATATAACTTCATACAATGCAGCGAATTTGGGGTATCGTGACCGGGACTCGTACCTGAATATCTATGGTGCTCAGACTAACATTACACCAATCAGTCAGACTCATCTGACGAGGTCGCTAGTTCTTGTACTAAGGTCGCTGGAATACATAAATATTCCTTTATCACACTGGTGGACATAGCATAGGCTAACAACCACACTGATTCACAGACGCAATATTTCAGTCATAGCCTATGGCTGGCTGCACAGCTTGCCCCTACTATTATTGGCCCAATGTTCGCACCCACTTTCCCACACAGTCAAATATCCTTCGATCGTCGGGATCTTCGGGCAGTTTGTTAATAACTAGATCATTACTTTATAGTTATTTTAGAGTTTATTTCGAAAATGCTATATCCACCAATTTGTCACATTTGTGTTAAAAAATAAAATAATCAGAAATCATTGCTTATGGGTACCTTCATGTGTGTGTAAAATATTACTGTTTTTTATTCATACATTTTGGATGTGTATGTTAAACACTATATATATATTAAAACAACAATGCAATGACAATATGGGCTGCTCCCATCAGTGGGTGCTCTGGTCAGTGGGTGCGCTCGCCCCCACCTGCCCCAAGAGGCCTGAAGGGCGAAGCCACTTCCCTGGCCCAAAGGGATTTTCCAGGAGGGCATGGAAGCAAGCACACCGATAACCACCAGGACCAGTACAGACACCACTCACAGCATTAAACCAAAATACAAAACATAAATAACTAAACACAAAACATACAATAATCACATCCCCACCCTCACCCCTGATTGGAGAACCTCAAACCTTTGTACTGTGCATGTGTGTATGTATTTATTTCCACACTCATTAATTCAAACCTTTAGACAGCTTTCCCAGTAAATCATAATTCTACCATTTCGTCTTGCTACATCTCTCCATTCTCCCATGGTGTCTCACTAGGGACTTGAAACTCCCCATCTACAACATTTCTGCTGAAATTGACCCCAAAATAAACATTATACCCAACAGCACAATGATATTTCCTATTGATGACTGTGGTCCTTCAAATCCCCCCAAAATGCAGTTTGTAGGTCAAACCGTGCCCTGATATTATGACATAACATACCATTCCTGGACTCCAAAAACAAGCCACCGATGGACAGTACCAAAAGAGATACTCTTTGATTCTGTTTCCACATGGCAGAGTCTGCACAGGGCTGACTGTTTAATGCCCAATATACAGAGCATTATTTTTGTGGCGATAAATTCCTATAATAGCCTAAATGGAAAATAATGGATTGATGCGTCAGTTGCAGTGGTGTAAAGTACTTAAGTAAAAAATACTACTCAAGTAGTTTTTTGGGTATCTGTACTGTACTTTACTTTACTAAACTATTTATATTTTTTGACAACTTTTACTTTTACTTCACTACATTCCTAAAGAAAACAATTTACTTTTTACTCCATACATTTTCCCTGACACCAAAAAGTACTCGTTACATTTTGAATGCTTAGCAGGACAGGAAAAGGGTCCAATTCACGAGCTTATCAAGAGAACATCCCTGGTCACCCCTACTGCCTCTGATCTGGCTGACTCACTAAACACACATGCTTTGTTAGTAAATAATGTCTGAATGTTGGAGTGTGCCCCTGGCTTTCCAAAAAAAAAATGGGTCTTCTGGTTTGATTAATCAAAATAATTTTATTTTAACTTTTACTTTTGATGCATAATTAGGGAGGCTGCGAATTTTCGCAGCTTTTTGTTAAAAATCGTGCAACATTTCAGCGCCCTGCTATTCATGCCAGGAATATAGTATATGCATATGATTAGTATGTGTGGATAGAAAACACTCAGACGTTTCTGAAACTGGTTAAATCACGGCTGTGACTATAACAGAACGTGTGTTTCATCGAAAAGTGCAGGAAAATCTGATCACTGAAAATGGGAAAATATATCCATGCGCCACTTCAACCAATTGTTAAAAGTGACCCACATTAAATGGGGCTGAGGTTGCAATACCTACAGCTTCCACACGATGTCAACAGTCTTGTCATTTGTCTCGGATTTGTTTCTTGGTCAAACCGAAACAAGGGAGCCGATTTCTTCCGGTCTCCGACAGGATGTTTTGGTTGAGAAATATCCGGACATGATTTCAAGACGTGGAGCTAAAGAATATACATCGCCCCGTGATCATTTTGATAGATTATTAACGTTTACTAATACCTAAAGTTGCATTACAAAAGTATTTCGAAGTGTTTTGTGAAAGTTTATCATCGACTTTTTTAATTTTTTAAAATGACGTTGCGTTATCAAACTCAGTTTTTTCTTCATAGATCGATATCTAGGCTATATATGGACCGATTTAATCGAAAAAAATAACCAAATAAATGTTTATGGGACATCTAGGAGTGCCAAGAAAGAAGCTCGTCAAAGGTAATGAATGTTTTATATTTTATTTCTGCTATTGGGTAGCGCCGGCTAACGCAAAATCTGTCGTGTTAGGTGACGTTGCAGTATTTTGGGGGTACATGTTATCAGATAATAGCTTCTCATGCTTTCGCCGAAAAGCATTTTACAAATCTGACTTGGTGGATAGATTCACAACGAGTGTAGCTTTAATTCTCTACCTTGAATGTGTATTTTAATGAAAGTTTGAGTTTTATCAAAAACTATACGTGGCGCACTTGACATTTCCGCTGATTTGATCCCCACAGCGGGAGCACTTCCCCAACAAGTTAAGTATATTTTAGCAATTACATTTGATACTTAAGTATATTTAAAACCGAATACTTTTAGACTTTTACTCAAGTAGTATTTTACTGGGTGACTTTCACATTTACTTGAGTCATTATCCATTAGTGTATCTTTACTTTTATTCATGTATGAAAATTGGGTACTTTTTCCACCACTGGTCAATTGTTGTTTTGTATATCAGTTCATAAACCTGATGCCATGGTATTGGGATATCGAAAATATTTTCCCAACTAGCTTGAATTGTATGCATCATAGTGTTCCACCCTCTTGACTGTAAGTGGAACTGATACATTTTACTATTTATATTGGTCGTTTTAAGCCATTTATTATTTTTAAACAAATTCATTATTTTCTCTTTTAAGTAATTGCCCCTTCCAGCGTTGTACGAGATCTTCAGTTTCTTGGCAATTTCTCGCATGGAATAGCCTTCATTTCTTAGAACAAGAATGGACTGACGAGTTTCAGAAGAAAGTTCTTTGTTTCTGGTCATTTTGAGCTTGTAACCGAACCCACAAATGGTGATGCTCCAGATACTCAACTAGTCTAAAGAAGGACAATTTTATTGCTTCTTCAATCAGAACAACAGTTTTCAGCTGTGCTAACATAATTGCAAAAGGGTTTTCTAATGATCAATTAGCCTTTTAAAATGATAGCACAACGTGCCATTGGAACAAAGCTGATGGTTGCTGATAATGGGCCTCTGTACCCCTATGTTTCCAGCTACAATAGTCATTTACAACATTAACAATGTCTACACTGTATTTCTGATCAATATGATGTTATTTTAACGAACAAAAAAAGTTGCTTTTCTTTAAAAAACAAGGACATTTCTAAGTGACCCCAAGCTTGTTAATGGTAGTGTATATTTGCTTTACATTGTTTTCAAACTGATATGTTACACGTATTAATGCCAAAATAACATGCAATACTGGCAATGAATGATGGGTCGCCACTGAACTTATCTAATAGGAAACAGTATGGTGGGGGAACCGTAGGTCTATCTAATATGGAACAGTATAGGGAACAGTATCTGACAGGGACTTTGGTTGGGAACAAAACAGATAACAAGGGGTCACATTTTAAGAGTAAAATATGTGCCCTATATTTATTGTCAACCCTCTAGATATGAAATTCCACAATATGGATGTCAAACAATCCTTCAATTGAATGTGAGATATTTTGGCCGTATTGTTATGTTCAATTTGTTCGCGTTGTCCCTGCCTTTTCAGGACCCTAAAGCTCTTTGAGGACACTCACGGGCCCACTGGTTAATAATAACCAGCAAATGCAATAATAACATTTCCCAATCAGAATCATTCACTTAATATGGAATTCGGAAAACGACAACTACACTACGGGCCTAACGAATGCTATTCAGACAGTTTGTGGGCATAACAAAGCTGCCAAATCGCTCAAAGGCTGGTGAGAGGGAACCGGTACGTCTAGAGAGACTACTCAAAAGCCCTCCTCCTAAAGTGCAAATAGTCCGTATAGGACTACCCCACCCATTCTTTGAAATTGGAATTTGTTCTGAAAAGCATGCAGCGTTTTTTTCTTTTGAAACAATGTTGACAAATAAAGTGGGAATTTTTAAACAAATGCAGCTCATTGGCAGTAATCTACATGATGCGTTATTCCCGCGGTAAGATTTTCCAGACGACCCTCCACTTTTAACCATTGATGACTTGTGATATGTGACAGATTTATTAAAATGAGTGAGGACGGGTACAAAGACATTTTTAAATTGATTATCTGTCTGAAACAGAATTTGGGGGGCGACACGGAGATAGAGATGGGAATGATAGAGGACTACGGTAAATTCACGTGGATTCCATTATCTTTCGCCATACGATATATTTTATCGCAAAAGAAAAGGGCAGAAGAATGTAGCCTTCCTTATGCACAGGCACACCTTCGATGGTCTCAGTGTTTACCATGAAGGATGCCCCATCCCATTTCTG
The DNA here is from genome assembly GCF_023373465.1 of Oncorhynchus keta. Classification (NCBI taxonomy): domain Eukaryota; kingdom Metazoa; phylum Chordata; class Actinopteri; order Salmoniformes; family Salmonidae; genus Oncorhynchus; species Oncorhynchus keta. The sequence continues at coordinate 22,900,100 of NC_068453.1, read as the reverse complement.
ACACAAGTGAAGCGAATTTTGGGATATCTGTGGTTGTCAGGCTAAGGCCTTAGCCATTACAGTGACTTACTTGACTAAGTCGCTAGTTGTTGTACTAAGGTCTCTGGAATATATAAGTATTCCTTGATCACACTGGATGACATAGCAATAGATAGGCATAGGCCTAACAACTGCACTGATTACATTCACAGATGCCAGATTTCAGTCATAGCCTATGGCTGACTGCACAGCTTTCCCCTACCAGGCAGGTTTTCATTAATAGATAATTACTTGATAATAATTGTAGTTTCAGGTTATATATATGTAATGAGGGCCTGAAAAACATCCACATCCATTTTGTGTGTTTTATACTCTCTCCATTTAACAAAGTACTTTGAAAGTGCTTCCAACAAGAGCTGGTGCTTCATCAGTCTGTCTTTCTACCATGAGCCACTAAACACAGGCTTTCACCTGGTCTAGCATCAGTTCAAGCAGGATCAGTGTAGCAGGTCTGTTCCTAGGGAAGCACTCTACAGGGGGGAAAGGGTTGCCTGTATAAATCACATAGTTAGATGGTTTTGCTGAAGGTAAATATTGTATTGTGTCTCATATGTTCACAGTCAAACCTGGAGAAATACATGCCACATGGCATGCAGTATGCAAGTATCTAAGTATTTCTGGTAACTTCAAAGGATCTGCATGCCCAAAAAAGTGAGAGATATTGCATACAAGCAAGTCAAGTGAAGTACATCAGGCAAGCTTCAATTCAATAACATTGGAGGATTTTAAAATAATGTTTTCAGCACAGTTTTATTAGCACAGTTGCTATCAACTTGTCGAATGGAGGTACTTGCCTAAGAGACTTAAACAAACTATTCCATCATGGAGTATCTGAGTTTGAACATTTACAGTCTTTTCCAGGGTGTTACTAGGGGTAATGTTTTCCAAACACCATCTGATTCCAGTTACATTAGGTTCCCATAGTACTTTCTACCATGGGACGTTTAGAAGTTTTCCTGATGGAATGGCATCTGTAGTGTAACGTATGAATGTAGTACCAGGCACAATAAAATGTCACATTTAACTGAATAAACACAATTTAATGTGGGTTGTTAAATGAGCCTTACTTTGGTATTATATTCCCCTCTGAAATAAAGATGTGAATACTTTGCACTGATGCATATGCTCAGTAAATCTGATAATGTGTATCTGCTGGACCTTGTCAGAGTCTTACAAAAGATGGTGGTTAAGAAGAGTCAAATCTCCATCAAGATCTTGTCATGCATGTCTCTCATGTTTCTTTTGGGGGGGGGCAGTCTATTCTCAGGAGTTTTTGCCAACCTATGAGACTATACCTGAGGGGGCATCAGTGCCCAAAGTGGAGAAGGTGAGTCTCAACCCTTTAAATTGTATAACATTTCTGCATTATGAAAATGATTAGTACTCATAGCTTTGAGAGTAGTTGTAGTATTAGTTTGAGCTGCCAATGAATAACTTTACAATTAATACCATATTTGTATAACATGGCTTGTTCTTGCATGTACAGTGGGGGGGGAGTATTTAGTCAGCCACCAATTGTGCAAGTTCTCCCACTTAAAAAGATGAGAGAGGCCTGTAATTTTCATCATAGGTATGGTGGAAAATAAGTATTTGGTCAATAACAAAAGTTTATCTCAATACTTTGTTATATACCCTTTGTTGGGAATGACAGAGGTCAAATGTTTTCTGTAAGTCTTCACAAGGTTTTCACACACTGTTGCTGGTATTTTGGCCCATTCCTCCATGTAGATCTCCTCTAGAGCAGTGATGTTTTGGGGCTGTTGCTGGGCAACACGGACTTTCAACTCCCTCCAAAGATTTTCTATGTGGTTGAGATCTGGAGACTGGCTAGGCCACTCCAGGACCTTGAAATGCTTCTTACGAAGCCACTCCTTCGTTGCCCGGGCGGTGTGTTTGGGATCATTGTCATGCTGAAAGACCCAGCCACGTTTCATCTTCAATGCCCTTGCTGATGGAAGGAGGTTTTCACTCAATCTTATGATACATGGCCCCATTCATTCTTTCCTTTACACAGATCAGTCGTCCTGGTCCCTTTGCAGAAAAACAGCCCCAAAGCATGATGTTTCCACCCCCATGCTTCACAGTAGGTATGGTGTTCTTTGGATGCAACTCGGCATTCTTTGTCCTCCAAACACGACGAGTCGAGTTTTAACCAAAAAGTTATATTTTGGTTTCATCTGACCATATGACATTCTCCCAATCTTCTTCTGGATCATCCAAATGCTCTCTAGCAAACTTCAGATGTGCCTGGACATGTACTGGCTTAAGCAGGGGGACACGTCTGGCACTGCAGGATTTGAGTCGCTGGTGGCGTAGTGTGTTACTGATGGTAGACTTTGTTACTTTGGTCCCAGCTCTCTGCAGGTCATTCACTAGGTCCCCCCGTGTGGTTCTGGGATTTTTGCTCACCGTTCTTGTGATAATTTTGACCCCACAGAGTGAGATCTTGCGTGGAGCCCCAGATCGAGGGAGATTATCAGTGGTCTTGTATGTCTTCCATTTCCTAATAATTGCTCCCACAGTTGATTTCTTCAAACCAAGCTGCTTACCTATTGCAGATTCAGTCTTCCCAGCCTGGTGCAGGTCTACAATTTTGTTTCTGGTGTCCTTTGACAGCTCTTTGGTCTTGGCCATAGTGGAGTTTGGAGTGTGACTGTTTGAGGTTGTGGACAGGTGTCTTTAATACTGATAACAAGTTCAAACAGATGCCATTAATACAGGTAACGAGTGGAGGACAGAGGAGCCTCTTAAAGAAGAAGTTACAGGTCTGTGAGAGCCAGAAATCTTGCTTGTTTGTAGGTGACCAAATACTTATTTTCCACCATAATTTGCAAATAAATTCATTAAAAATCCTACAATGTGATTTTCTGGATTTTTTTTCTCATTTCGTCTGTCATAGTTGAAGTGTACCTGTGATGAAAATTACAGGCCTCTCTCATCTTTTTTAGTGGGAGAACTTACACATTTGACTAAATACTTTTTTGCCCCACTGTATTTCACCAAGAGGGATGTGGATTGATTCAATTTTGTATTTTCAAATTCAGAAAATGCATGAATCAATGTGCCAAATATCTGTAATTACAAGAGAGGTCTATGTTTGATGCCAATTCAAATGTGGACTGTTATTATTCATGGAACAAAAAAGGGTGTGTCACTTTTTGCCGTTGTAGACTCTTCCCTTCCTCTCCCATCTACGTCTGGTGTCAGTTGAGAAAGACGTTGTCTAGTAGTGTCTCGTACAAGCACAGCGAGGCTGTCTGTCAGTCCCTCTCTCGTTAAAGGACATGTATGATATCATGGAAGAAGAAGAGTTTGAGTTTGAAGCTGTGGAGCTACCAGATATCACTGTGGAGCTACCAGATATCGCCTGTTGTTTTTGCCCACAGGCTGAGTTCAACGGCAAATCGGACTCTCTGTTCTTCAATGATGGGGTTAGACGGATCGACTTTGTCTTAGTCTATGAAGATGAGGACATGAAGGAGATCGACAAGAATAGAACGTTCCAGAAACGTAAAGTAAGTGCATTTCTGGTGGCAGCTTGTGAGTCTAAGCGTCCTTATTCACATTCAACATGGTCAGCAGGTTTCTGTCTGACAAGTTAAAAACAGAATTCCTACTGTGTTGTGAAAAAGCATGTTTGAAATGAAATGCAGTTTCACAATGCAAGCATAGTTTTGAGGAATATGTGAATCTAAATGTGATTTCTTATAGCTTAAGAGGAGTACTGTATTATGTATGAAACAAGTTACTAAAGCTGCATTCCATCAAGGATGTTAACTTATAGGAATCAGTGTTATGTTCCGTCATAGAAGCTTGTGTTATATTATGCCAGGACCGAAGGCATTCACACAACGCTTTCTCATTGTACACCCGGAATATTGACTCTGAATATTTGTACAGGGAGTTTTTCTTTGCTTCAGTCACTGTGTGTCAGATCTAAGGTATCCCTATGATTAATATGAGGTCATTTACACATATATATACTGTATTTACAATTCTTTACAAGTATTGTGGATGCACTTAACAGAAGCATACAGACATATGTAGTAGCAATGTATTTTGATTGACCAATGAGCTTTTATTTATTTGATGTGGTTTTATCAGAAGGCGTCTTGTATCGTACACACAATTCCCATATAGATGTAGTCAGTTTCATACATGGTTGAAATCAGTCAGTGCATTGCTATCCATCAAGGGGAAATCAGTCAATGTAATGTCAATATAATGACACTTTTCATTAATTATTTATTATACACAACCACAGTTAAGATGGGTTAATAGTAATAATGTAATAATGTATTAGATATTACATTTAACATTTGTAAAGCACTTTTCATTACAAGAGTAATAAGAGAAACAGATTGGACCTTATCCAATAGGGAAACAGATTGGATCTTATCCAACAGGGAAACAGATTGTATCTTATCCAATAAGGAAACCGAAGGGACAGTGTTACAAACACGGGAACCATTGATTTAACATCCTGTATTCTCTTCCCTAGCAATGGAGAGAGTACTTTGAGGCCAGCTTGATGAAAATGGGGATGGAACTAGAGGCTGCCAGATCTGTGAGTGGCCACATAATGCATTCTACAAGGACTGGCTTTATGTATTTACTCTGCTGTTAGCTTGCAGAGTGGGGTTGAGTGTGTCGATCTTCAGGGACGATTGGGTGGAAACAATATTTAGTATCTTACATTCGTTTGGTCTTAAATGGTAGAGAAACAACTAGTGTTTGTTTTTGTTAAACAGTTTTATTATCATGCTGCTTATTTAAGTGACCTTGTGGATCTTGTTTTTGGCTGCATTTTAGATGGCAGACACAGTTGTTTTACAAAGTTTTCCTTTTAACAGCCAACTATTTCCTCAGAAAGGGTTGAGATTGAATTGCAGTGGAAAACTATGGCACCAATTCAATTATTTGAGTAGTTGACCATTTGTTGGCAAACTTTAGTGGTATTTTATGGAACAGGATCAATGAGTTAACATTGATAAACACAGAGCCAACTTCTGATTTTGTAGATAATAAAGCATTACATTAGATTAATGTGATGTTTTAGTACTTGTTTTATGTGGAGGATGTCATTTAGGATCATGGCAATATCTTCTTAATTTCCCTTTAGGGGATTACTTAAGTTGTAATATATTTAGTTGAAATGAAAAGGGCTGCCTTATCTTGTTGTTTTATCTTCATCATTTCGACAAGGTGGTGGATGAGAAGCTGTTGTTCGTCAAGGTGCACATGCCCTGGGACGTGCTGTGTACCTACGCTGAGGTTCTCCACATCAAGCTGCCCATTCAGCCCAATGACCTGTCCACCATTTCCTCGCCCTTCAACTTCCTCAGTTGTATCACCAAACACTTCTACCCCAGCGAGGACCTCATAGCGAAGGAGACGGAGTACTTCACCGCCCCATTCGAGAAGGACAGACTGGAGTACTTCTACGTGAAGGACCGGGACCTCTTCTTCACGCCGTCCATGAGGAGTAGAATGGCAAGTGCACTGCTTTCTTTACCTCATCATGGGACATAAACCCCACAGTCAACCAATAAGAGGTTAAAGATACAGCAGCGCACAAGATTTTCATAGAGATTAAAAATAAATCACTAAAAAGCAGTCACCTCATTGACTTTCTTTCGGTAGATTAAGCATCTCAGGTTTCTGATGCTGCTTAATGGTATTGGAAGATATTTGGTCGGTAGACCACTTAGATTGGTTATTCAGCCCTTGCACTACAAAAATATCAATGTACCTATACTTAAAACACAGTGCTAACGCTCTTTTTTTTACACTTCAATGATAACAGAATGGTTGGTCTTCCTCCTCAGGCCTACTACATCCTCAGCCGAGCCCCCTATGAGGTGCGAGGGAACATCAAGAAGTTTGGTGTCACCAAGCTGCTCGATGGGGGGGTGTACAAGGCTGCTTATCCCCTGCATGATGTGAGTGGGGATGAAGAGTGGGGTGGCACTAGTAACTGACAACATAGTACATTAAACACCAATCAATCTGTGAAAAGACTGAGCAGTGTTTTTATGGACTTTTTAGTTTTGTTTTCTGTGAACTTACTTTAGTGCAGATTCAACGTCAGGTCGAAGGAAGATGAGTGCCCCAATGAGAGATACCTCCTGTATTACGAGTGGGCTCACCCTAAAAGTTTCTATAAGATGCAGCCACTTGATCTCATAAGGTTCATACTTTAATCTACTTTTGCCAAAAATGCGCATTGCATGCACATACATCACTGCTTTAGTTTAATAAGGTGTTGAAAATTATTCTTCCGAACAGAATGTGCTTGGAGGCCTAATCATTGTAATTATAGCAAATAAGGGAGGGAAATAATATTTTCTTTCATTTTCTCACAGAAAGTATTATGGGGAGAAGATTGGCATTTACTTTGCTTGGCTGGGCTTCTATACAGCCATGCTCGCCCTCGCTGCTATTGTTGGACTTGGCTGTTTCATTTATGGGTACACGATTCAAGAAACAAGCACCTGGAGGTAAGTTTAAAACTCAAAGAAAGTATTTCAGAAACCCACAACACCATATAAATATATTACAAGTTGCTAAATCTAGTGTATAACAGATTAAGATCAATTAGTGCAGGACAGGACACAAGGTTAAGTAGAGTAAATATAAGTTGCTTGATGTTCCTTCCATGCTGTTTGTTCCCTGACACGCTAACAGTGTGAAAACCCAATGATTAACAACTTTGTTGCATTTTGTTGTTGAGTTTTTGGTGAAGTTTAACCCATCTGCTCTGTTCATTTATTGGACAGCAAAGAGGTGTGCGACCCTTTGATTGGAGGAAATATTGTGATGTGTCCGCAGTGTGATAAGGAGTGCACATACTGGAGGCTCAACAGCACCTGTGAATCTTCTAAAGTAAGTATTGCAAATATTAGGGTTCACTAATTCCGGTCCATGGCTGTACACATTTTTTCTCATTCACTCACATGGTCAATTCAGAGTGATTATGATTATGAAAGTGACTTATATGGATAGTGAGTCCCTTAAAATTCTATTTGCCAATGCTTTTTATGTCAGACTGTTTTCTTAGGCTCTTTGGCCCATGAGACATGCTACAAGTCATATTAAACCTTTTTGAACAGGGTTTGTTTTCGTATATATTTACAAAGAGTCATGGATGGAGAGAAAAAATTATGTGAAAAGCTAAGTATTTCATGAGACCTTGCCTTCCTCAGAAACTGTGCATATTTGATAACTATGGGACGCTCGTGTTTGCTGTCTTTATGGCCATTTGGGGTGAGTCATTTAATTCATTAAACTTATCAAATGTTCAAATGTAGAGGTTTCATAAACTGCATTATTTTATCGATATTAGAGTTTCCCTCAGCACATGCTACAGTCTAGGACCAGGCAAGTAAAATAAAGCTTTACACTCTTGTTCCCATCCTGGTTCTAGTGACCGTGTTTCTGGAGTTCTGGAAGCGCTACCAGGCAGAGCTGGAGTATGAGTGGGACACCGTGGAGTTCCTGGAGCAGGAGGAGCAACCTCGTCCCGAGTATGAGGCCAAGTGTAACCACGAGAGAATCAACCCTGTCACACGGGTAAGGAAGAGATGTATTCGTTACACAGTCCCTATGGTGATTCCATAGCGTCAAACTCAGAAGGCCAGAAGAACACTCCACAACCGATGATAGTAATGTTATATACTTGTTTTAAAAGGACAGTAATACCTGTATCATTACTTCATTCTAAAACATGTTATTCTTCATTTAGGCAAAAGAGAAAGTACCTTATACAGCCTGTGGACGGTGTATAAGAGTGTCTTTAGGAATTGGGACTGTCTTATTCTGGGTAAAAACTTTTGGATTTCTCTACTGTTATCTTGTTCTGAATAGGCCAATTCATATGCACTCCAACAGAAAAACATGTTTTATATAACCCTAACCTTTGATTCAGGTCTGACCCCTCCAATTCTTGTGTTTGTGCTTGTGTTCAGATTGTGTTGATCCTAGCGTCAGTGGTGGCCATCATCGTATACCGACTGGCAGTGTTCTTCTCATTTTCGACGAGACTCCAGTCTGACCTAAAGGAGCTCGAACCGTTTAAGGAGTATGTGACCGCCCAAATGGCCACCTCCGTCACTGCCTCTATCATCAGCTTCGTAGTAATCATGGTGCTCAACATCCTGTATGAGAGGGTTGCCATCTGGATCACTGACTTTGGTGAGACGCCCCAATGTCAAACATTGTCAAACAGGAAATATGTTGTTTGCTATACAGAACTATGCTGTTTCTCAAACTGCTTTCAGACAAGGGCTAATATTCACTAAAACATGCCGTAGCAAGGTTTATGCAGTGCCTCAAACATTCTGCAATTATACCATGGTATGAGTAAATATTGCACGCCAATATGTCTGAAGTAATCCAAATATATGTATGCCAACAGATTTATACAGAAATTAGCACCACCACAATAGCCCTTAGCTGATGTCCTTATCCAGAGTCACTTGCAGAATATGGACACAGCAAAAGCTTGATTTAAGCCTGATGTTTTTTTGATGAGACTGAGAAGATACCTTACTTCATTTTAAAGAGCTACCAAGGACCAAGACGGATTATGAGAACAGTCTGACTCTGAAGATGTTCCTGTTCCAGTTTGTCAACTACTACTCCTCCTGCTTCTACATTGCCTTTGCCAAAGGGAAAGTGGTTGGTTACCCTGGACAACCTGTTTACCTGCTGGGCAAGTACAGGAATGAGGAGGTACGTACACCTATCAGTTGACTGAAAGATCAGTTGATTGAAGGCTCAGTTGATTGGAGATTGGTGCTTGGTACTGTGTTATCACATATTCTGTATGACAGTGTTTTAATTTTCCACTTCGCTTGTGTTCTAACTTCGTTGCCAAATTATTAGCTGTTGCATTCTGTGGCCTTTGTGTTTGACTAAAAGAAACCTTCATATCTAAAATGAATGAACCTGGAAATCTTCCACTAAATACAAGTTGTTTGAATGGAGGTGCTTAATCATGTAATACTACAAGATGGCCGACATTGGTTGATGCATTGTTTGTGTTTCATCCTTACCAGTGTGATCCAGGAGGATGCCTGATTGAATTGACAACCCAGCTTACTGTCATCATGGGTGGTAAAGCCATCTGGAATAACATTCAGGAGGTGTTGCTGCCGTAAGTTTTTGGATCAATGCAAGAACAAAATGGCCAACCACATCAGCTCTCTAGGAGCCCAGCAACCGTAAAGTTTCTCAGTTACATTGGATCAGGGTTGGTTCAATGGAAGAACAAAATGGCCAACCACATCAGCTCTCTAGGAGCCCAGCAACCATACAGTTTCTCAGTTACATTAGATCAGGGTTGGTTCAATGGAAAAACAAAATGGCCAACCCCATCAGCTCTCTAGGAGCCCAGCAACTGTAAAGTTTCCCAGTTACATTGGATCAGGGTTGGTTCAATGGAAGAACAAAATGGCCAACCACATCAGCTCTCTAGGAGCCCAGCAACCGTAAAGTTTCCCAGTTACATTGGATCAGGGTTGGTTCAATGGTTTATTCCATCCCAACTCAAAATGGAATACCCCCTTATCTTCAAGTGTATCTGTATTCAGACATCATTATCATCTGATTCAGAGAGCAAACATAAAGGTGTCTTTTTGTTGGCACTAACGGAGACTAACTCCCCCATGGCTTATTGGCCAAAGCCTATGGGGAAATGAATGTTTTTTTGTTCGGTTTCTGGATAAATGCCAAAAACACAGGCTTAAGAGATCTGATACGTTTTGTTCTATGAGATCATCTTCATCAGCTAACATCGCTTTTTGTGATTTTTAAAGCATTTATGTAATCAAAACAAAAACATAAAGCACATAAAGGCTTCATAATTCATTAAGGTCATGTTAACTGACTGATATTATCTCATTGGACAAAACATATAATATATCCTAATCCTATTTCAACCTCAGACCTTTATTTTTGAGCGTTTATCCCAAAACCCCATTCTTTCCCTATTAATTTTCCCCATAGGAAATGCTAACAAATGTTAGTTTTTTAGGATTTTCCCCTTAGAAAATGCTAACTCATTTCCGTTTTTTTTAGGACTACAAGCTGGCGAGCTCTATTACCTTGTTATAAGCATCATGATTCTGCGATTGACATGTTTCTCATCAGGTGGATGAAGAATTTGATATTCCGCTACTGCACACGTGTGGGGTCTGAAAAGGTGATTCCTCGCTGGGAGCAGGACTATCAGCTGCAGCCCATTGGGAAGCTGGGCCTCTTCTATGAATACCTGGAGATGGGTAAGATATGAAGAATGAGGCAAACTCTCTCCCTCTCTCCCACCCTAGCCCCTATCCCCTGGAACCTCCGTAGATCTGAGAGGATTGGATAGGTGTGGACACAATATGGTGGTAGCTATATGCGTATGCTCGGGTAGTTTTTTAAGCTGATCCTGCTATTTTTTTTGGACTGTCCAGAACCCACCTATAGCCCCTATCCCCAAGGCACTTACTTAATCTAGAAGGGTTGGATGGACATAAGCTATATGGTGCAAATCCCCCCTAGATACTATCATAATATATTATATTATTATTATTATTATTATAATATCAGATTCCCCCCTAGCTAGCCTATTAGCTACTAGCTATCATAGGCTAGCTAGAGGGGAACCTGATACTATCACAGTATCAGGTTGCCCCTAGCTAGCCTATCAGCTACTATCATAGTATCAGGTTCCTCCTAGCTAGCCTATCAGCTACTAACTATCATAGTACCAGGTTCCCCTCTAGCTAGCCTATCAGCTACTATCATAGTGTCAGATTCCCGCCTAGCTAGCCTATCAACTACTATCATAGTATCAGGTTCCCGCCTGGCTAACCTCTGAGCTACTAACTATCATAGTATCAGGTTGCCCCTAGCTAGCCTATCAGCTACTATCATAGTATCAGGTTCCCAGATCTATTGATGTAAAGGCTTTTTTTCTGCAGTGATCAAATTTGGCTTTGTGTCTGCGTGGCTTTTTCCTACAGTGATCCAGTTTGGTTTTGTGACTCTGTTTGTGGCCTCCTTCCCCCTGGCTCCTGTCCTGGCTCTGGTCAATAACCTCTTTGAGATCCGGGTGGACGCCTGGAAGATCATCACCCAGTTCCGCCGCATGGTTCCAGAGAAGGCCCAAGACATCGGGGCGTGGCAACCCATTCTCCAAGGTGTCGCCATTTTGGCTGTGGCATCAAATGTGAGTGATGGCTCCTCCATTGGATTATGAAGTATTATGAAACATACATATATTTTTTAAGATGACGTATTTATCTTGGTTTATTCTCCATTGCATAATCCCATCACTGGATGTCAGTCATATGATTTGATTGTTACCATGCTGATGTAGTGACATTCTTAGATAGATTATAATTCATCTATTATGATGAGCACCAGTTTAAAGTGCACTGTCTCCTCCACTTCCCTCTCTCTCTGCCAGGCCATGATCATTGCCTTCACATCAGACATGATCCCACGATTGGTTTACTACTGGTCTTTCTCTGTGTATCCCTATGGAGACCATTCCAGTCACACCATGCAGGGCTACATCAACAACACCCTCTCTGTGTTCGACATCCAGGACTTCTCCAACCAGAGCCGGCCCTTGCAAACACCTTACTGGTTCAATAACAGCACCACCTGCAGGTAATGTGAATGTATATGAGAGGGGTTTCAATGAAATCGTGTTAGACATTGAAATATTTCATGCAGTCTCTCTGTCATACTTTAGATATCGAGATTTCAGATACCCACCAGGACACCACAGACAATATGAATACAGTATCTACTACTGGCATGTGATAGCTGCCAAGATGGCTTTCATAATAGTTGTAGAGGTGAGTAGAAATTTCTCTGAAACGTTGCTTTGACCTGATTTTTCTTTCTACTGTATAGTCTAATGCCAGATGGACATTTTCTAGCCTTTCAAGAAATCCTAATAATGTTTTCCCTCCTTCCGACCCTTATACCCTTGTCCCCTCAGCACATTGTATACCTGACCAAGTTCGTTCTGTCCTACGTGATCCCGGACGTGCCTTACACAGTGAGGGAACAGATCAAACGAGAGAAGTACTTGAGCCAGGTCATCCTTCACGAGACCAACCTCAAACTGGTGACCAAACGCTTAAAGCCTGTCGGTGATAAGATACTTAAACACAATGAGGACAAGGAGGAGGAGATTATGGACCTTTACTTTTAATCTGCCTTTGTCAGGACCTACCATATTTCCAAGTATTGTTGAGCAGCTAAAGATGTATTCAATACATGTTTTAATAGCTTTAATTAATATGAATTAATATTATTAGTAGCTTAATAGCTTGGTGGGGACTACGACTAACCAAACCAGCCATGAAGCTCAGCTCTGTTGCTCAAATCTCTGGATCTATTGCATATTTAGCACTTTTATGTCACTGATTGTTACATGTACACTGTTACATTTAATGTGTCTTGTATTTTTACAATGATGACATTTTTTGGAGGTCTTAACTTAGACACTTCTGGGAGGAACACAACAGTGCCTGGGTGTTACATACAGCACATGTATACACTGTTACATTTAATGTGTCTTGTAATGTTAAAATTCAGATTCAATGCCATATGGAAGACTATGAATGACAACAATACTTTTCTTCTTTAAACAAAGCATACAGATTTTTATACAATTTGTGGCCTAGGCCTATCCAAAAATGTCTAATACTCAAGGTGTGCTGGATTTAGTCAGGAATAATTCCAAAAGCTCAAATTGCATGAACCAGGCAAGCCATCAAGTATGGAAGCTCGTTCCCGCCACCCAGGAAAAAATATCTGACTACGAGTTATGAGATACTAAGGTATAATTATGAGATAGAAAGTCATAATTATGAGATAGAATGTCTGGATCATGGACATTGAATAGTCCTGCAGGTCGACCCCTTTTAAAGGGGCAATCTGGGATTCACACAATAACAAAGCTTCTCCCACCACAGCTGAGGAATGGGGCAGGAGAAATGTAACCAATCTCAAATACATAGAAACAAGGACTCACATATGGATGCAGGACTGACCATCCATCAGATACAAATTATATTTTTAACCATGTTTTGAAGCAATACTGTGTTGTTTACAATTACATTGTTTACGCACAATAGAGTAAACCAATCTTATATTTTGGGTTCTGATTGGGTAACTCATTTCTAAGTTACAGTGTACAAAACTGAGTGTACAAAACATATTTCCATGACCAGGTGAATCCAGGTGAAAGCTATGATTCCTTATTGATCTTCCACTTCAATCAGTGTAGATGAAGGGGAAGAGACAGGTTAAAGAAAGATTTTTGAGTCATGGATTGTGTATGTGTGCCATTCAGAGGGTGAATGGGCAAGACAAAATATTTAAGTGCCTTTGAATGGTAGTAGGTGCCAGGTGCAGAACTTCAACGCTACAAGGTTTTTCACACTCAACAGTTTCCCGCGTGTATCAAGAATGGCGCATCACCCAAAGGACATCCAGCCAACTTGACACAACTGTGGAAAGCATTGAAGTCAACATGGGCCAGCATCCCTGTGGACCGCTTTCGACACCTTGTAGAGTCCATGACCCAACAAATTGAGGCTGTTCTGAGGGCAAAAGGGAGTGCAACTCAATATTAGGAAGGTGTTCCTAATGTTTTGTACATATTAATTAACTATAATGTCAACCAGATGTCATCAAACAGGCACCAACTCACATCAACAAAACTTTTCAATACGTTAATATTGAACAATATCACCACAATCTATCTTTCTTACACACACACACACAATGTGTGATTGACTAGGATATGCATAAAGTTATCTTAAATTGAGGGCCTGATGCAAAGTGTACATTGGATTTATATGATACAGATCGCCTGAATGTATCTCATGATAATGACTTACTATCATATAATTATGACTTACTATGTCATAACTCTGAGTCAGATTTTATTTTTTGGTGGCAGGAATGGGCTTCCATACAAACTTATGGTCACCTCAAGTATTTACATGAACATTTTTGACATATGTATTTGATTTTAAGCATTTTGATAGAAGTCTATCGCCATAGACTAACCTCTTATATAACCTCTCTGTCACGTTCGTTGAATGGAGGAGACCAAGGCGCAGCGTGATGTGAATACATTCTTCTATTTATTACACTAAACAAACACTAAACAAACTATACAAAACAACAAAAACAAGTGCAGACACAGGCAACATACAAAACCCCTAGACAGGAACAAAAACACATACATCACCCATGTCACACCCTGACCTAACCAAAATAATAAAGAAAACAAAGAATACTAAGGTCAGGGCGTGATAGTACCCCCAAAGGTGCGGACTCCCGGCCGCACACCTAAGCCTATATGGGGGGGTCTGGGGGGCATAACTCCGAGGTGCGGTTCTGGCTTGGCACACTTACTTAATGTCTCTGGAGCGGGAACCCTCACCGCCGACCACGGACTAGAGGATGCCACTGGACTGATGGTCGAGTCTGGAGTGAGTGGCGCCTCTGGATTGGAGGGAGATTCTGGCGGATCTGGACTGTAGGGAGACTGGCGGATCCGGACTGTGACCCGTCGTAGGAGGTTCCGGTCTGTAGACTGTCGCCGGACGCTCTGGACTGGGTACTGTTGCCGGACGCTCTGGACTGGGTACTGTCGCCGGACGCTCTGGACTGGGTACTATCGCCGGACGCTCTGGATTGGGTACTGTCGCCTGGACGCTCTGGACTGGGTACTGTCGCCGGACGCTCTGAACTGGCGAGGTGCACTGTAGGCGTGGTGCCGGCACTGGTGTTACCGGGCTGGGGACACGCACCTCATGGAGAGTGCGGGGAGGAGGAACAGGGCGTACTGGACTGCCGAGGAGCACTATATGCCTGGTGCGTGGTACCGGCACTGGTGGTACCGGGCTGAGGACACGCACCTCAGGGTGAGTGCGGGAAGGAGGAACAGGGTGTACAGGGCTCTGGAGACGCACAGGAAGCCTGGTGCGTGGTGTTGGCACTGGTACTGGGCTGGGGAGCAGGCACAGGACGTACTGAGCTGTGGAGGCGTACTGGAGGTCTGGAGTGTAGAGCTGACACAACCCATCCTGGCTGGATGTTTATACTTGCCCTGCAAATGCAGGGCGCTGGCACAGGACGCACAGGGCTGTGCAGACTCACAGTACGCAGAGCCGGCGCGGTATAACCTGGTCCATGGAGGTATACTGGAGACCAGGAGCGCTGAGCCGGCACCCTCCTTCCTTGCTGGATGTCCATTCTAGCCCGGAAAAATGCGAGGAGCTGGAATAGAGCGCACCGGGCTAGAAATGCGCACTGGAGACACCGTGCGTTCCACCGCATAACACAGTGCCAGAACAGTAACACGCTCCCCACGGTAAGGAGGAGTTGGCTTAGGTCTCCTACCCCTTAGCCCCTCGGGCTTCCGTGCAAGCCGTGTACCCTTATATCGTCGCCGTTCCTCCATTCTCCTGTATCCCTCCGCGCACTGTTCCATAGAATCCCAAGCGGGCTTTGGTACTCTCCCTGGATCGATCGACCACCTCTCGATCTCCTCCCAGGTTGTTACCCACTCATCCTTCTCTCGGGTCCATTCTTCCACAAAGTGCTGTTCCTCCCTTTCACGCTGCTTGGTCCTTGTTTGGTGGGTTATTCTGTCACGTTCGTTGAATGGAGGAGACCAAGGCGCAGCGTGATGTGAATACATTCTTCTATTTATTAACGGAGAAACACTAAACAAACTATACAAAAAAACAAAAACGAACGTGACGCTATATATAAACAAGTGCAGACACAGGCAACTAACCATAGACATACAAAACCCCTAGACAGGAACAAAAACACATACATCAGCCATGTCACACCCTGACCTAACCAAAATAATAAAGAAAACAAAGAATACTAAGGTCAGGGGTGACACTCTTAATACATGTTGCTGTATTATATTGTGATGTGTTTTAAACTCAAGGTATAGGGTAAGTAATCCTTCTCACCCCCAACAAGATTTAGATGCAAGTTCCACTGGTTGTCATAAGGTGTATGCACCAATTTGTAAGTCGCTCTGGATAAGAGCGTCTGCTAAATGACTTAAATGTAAATGTAAATATACGAACTAACAATCTGCCCCTGTACAATATTTGTCATTCAAGTATTTTGTCAAGTGTATTGTAATTTGTATGTTATTCCAAATAAAATCAAAATTCTTTGTATTTTATATAGAACTGTGATTGTGTTGGTCGTCATTTCAATATTCAGGTCAGATACAGCTCATCTTTCCAAAAAACTACACGTGTAATGATGCTATAATTGCATATCTGTGCTATTATAATAATAATAATATATGCCATTTAGCAGACGCTTTTATCCAAAGCGACTTACAGTCATGTGTGCATACATTCTACGTATGGGTGGTCCCGGGGATCGAACCCAGTACCCTGGCGTTACAAGCGCCATGCTCTACCAACTGAGCTACAGAAGTCTGTGACTGCGTCTGTGACTGCATTTTAAAGTAGTTTGTTTTCTTTGGCTGATTTCTCCTAACTCATAGGAATCCCCACCCAATTGACGACTTTAAAATGGTGGAAGCTCTCAATGTCCATGTTAAAACGGGTTATATCCATGATGAGTCCTCTATCTATCTCTATGACAACAGGGCTCCTGAGTGGTGCAGCAGTCTAAGGCACTGCATCTCAGTGCTAGAGGCATCACAGACCCTGGTTTGATTCCAGGCTGTATCACAACCGGCCATGATTGGGAGTCCCATAGAGCGGTGCACAATTGGCCCAGTGTCGTCCTGCAATCGGTGAGGATGTTCTCGATGGTGCAGCTGTAGAACTTTTTGAGGATTTGAGGATTTATGCCAAATCTTTTCAGTCTCCTGAGGGGGAAATGTTTTGTCGTGCCCTCTTCACGACTGTCTTGGTGTGTTTGAACCATGATAGTGTGTTGGTGATGTGGACTACAGCCCCATCGATGTTAATGGGGGCCTGTTCGGCCCGCCTTTTCCTGTCGTAGACGATCATCTTCTTTGTCTTGATCACGTTGAGGGAGAGGTTGTTGTCCTGGCACCACACGGCCAGGCCTCTGACCTCCTCCCTATAAACTGTCTCGTCGTTGTCAGTAATCAGGTAATTGCTGTTCTTATGTCCAGAAGCTCTTTTCGTTCATAAGAGACGGTATCAGCAACATTAGGTACGCAATAAGTTACAAACAATGGGAAAAAACAAACAAAATAGCACGGTTGGTTAGGAGCCCATAAACGGCAGCTATTCCCTCCGGAACCATGTCTAGCGGTTAGAGCGTTAGGCCAGTGACTGAAAGGTTGCTAATTCGACTCCCGAAACTGACAAGGTTAGTCTGTTGATGTGCCCTTGAGGAAGGCACGTAACCCAAATTGTACTAGTGACTTTTTATAATGTTTACATAACTTGCATTACTCATCTAATATATATACTGTATTCTATACTATTCTACTGTATCTAAGTCTATGTTGCTCTGAAATGACTTGTCCATATATTTATATATTCTTAATTCCATTAATTTACTAGATGTGTGTATTGGGTATATGTTGTGAAATTTTTAGATATTACTTGTTAGATATTACTGCACTATCGAAGCTCGAAACACAAGCATTTCGCTACACCCGCAACAACGTTTTCTAAACACTTGAATGTGACCAATAAAATTTGATTTGGATATAGTGGTATAGACAGGTCGTGACCGGCCTCACACTCCTCCAGTACGGTAAGTACCGTAAGTGTATGATCCGGCCCTAAAAACTCAAAAGAAGAAGGACGTCATCAGTCTGCGACACTGCCTCTCTCGACAGAGTAGGACTCAACTCACATGTCAATGTGTGCCATTTTTATGTAACTTCTGGATCTTTACGAACTGTTTTGTACACTTTAAAGTTGTACATTACATTGAATTTCGTGTGCATTACTAGAAAACTGGTACGTTGTCAATAATGAGTTCTCAGATCACTTGTGTTGGATGGGTAAAGCGAGGCGTTTCGAAGGAAACACCAGATAAGGTAAGAATCTAAATTGTCAACAAGACAGAAAATACATCTGTGGTGTTTTCATTAGTAGTATTACGTTGCAAAACCGAAACCGTTTATAATTTATACTAGGAACCTAACTGAAGCAAACGAGACGGGGAGGGACTTACCGTAATTTGACAAATATCAAATCAAATCAATCAATTTGTTTTATTTGTCACATACACATGGTTAGCAGATGTTAATGCGAGTGTAGCGAAATGCTTGTGCTTCTAGTTCCGACAATGCAGTGATAACCAACAAGTAATCTAACTAACAATTCCAAAACTACTGTCTTATACACAGTGTAAGGGGATAAAGAATATGTACATAAGGATATATGAATGAGTGATGGTACAGAGCAGCATACAGTAGATGGTATCGAGTACAGTATATACATATGAGATGAGTATGTAGACAAAGTAAACAAAGTGGCATAGTTAAAGTGGCTAGTGATACATGTATTACATAAGGATGCAGTCGATGATGTAGAGTACAGTATATACGTATGCATATGAGATGAATAATGTAGGGTAAGTAACATTATATAAGGTAGCATTGTTTAAAGTGGCTAGTGATATATTTACATCATTCCCATCAATTCCCATTATTAAAGTGGCTGGAGTTGGGTCAGTGTCAATGACAGTGTGTTGGCAGCAGCCACTCAATGTTAGTGGTGGCTGTTTAACAGTCTGATGGCCTTGAGATAGAAGCTGTTTTTCAGTCTCTCGGTCCCAGCTTTGATGCACCTGTACTGACCTCGCCTTCTGGGTGATAGCGGGGTGAACAGGCAGTGGTTCGGGTGGTTGATGTCCTTGATGATCTTTATGGCCTTCCTGTAACATCGGGTGGTGTAGGTGTCCTGGAGGGCAGGTAGTTTGCCCCCGGTGATGCGTTGTGCAGACCTCACTACCCTCTGGAGAGCCTTACGGTTGAGGCGGAGCAGTTGCCGTACCAGGCGGTGATACAGCCCGCCAGGATGCTCTCGATTGTGCATCTGTAGAAGTTTGTGAGTGCTTTTGGTGACAAGCCGAATTTCTTCAGCCTCCTGAGGTTGAAGAGGCGCTGCTGCGCCTTCTTCACGACGCTGTCAGTGTGAGTGGACCAATTCAGTTTGTCTGTGATGTGTATGCCGAGGAACTTAAAACTTGCTACCCTCTCCACTACTGTTCCATCGATGTGGATAGGGGGTGTTCCCTCTGCTGTTTCCTGAAGTCCACAATCATCTCCTTAGTTTTGTTGACGTTGAGTGTGAGGTTATTTTCCTGACACCACACTCCGAGGGCCCTCACCTCCTCTCTGTAGGCCGTCTCGTCGTTGTTGGTAATCAAGCCTACCACTGTTGTGTCGTCCATAAACTTGATGATTGAGTTGGAGCGTGCGTGGCCACGCAGTCGTGGGTGAACAGGGAGTACAGGAGAGGGCTCAGAACGCACCCTTGTGGGGCCCCCGTGTTGAGGATCAGCGGGGAGGAGATGTTGTTGCCTACCCTCACCACCTGGGGGCGGCCCGTCAGGAAGTCCAGTACCCAGTTGCACAGGGCGGGGTCGAGACCCAGGGTCTCGAGCTTGATGACGAGCTTGGAGGGTACTATGGTGTTGAATGCCGAGCTGTAGTCGATGAACAGCATTCTCACATAGGTATTCCTCTTGTCCAGGTGGGTTAGGGCAGTGTGCAGTGTGGTTGAGATTGCATCGTCTGTGGACCTATTTGGGCGGTAAGCAAATTGGAGTGGGTCTAGGGTGTCAGGTAGGGTGGAGGTGATATGGTCCTTGACTAGTCTCTCAAAGCACCTCATGATGACGGAAGTGAGTGCTACGGGGCGGTAGTTGTTTAACTCAGTTACCTTAGCTTTCTTGGGAACAGGAACAATGGTGGCCCTCTTGAAGCATGTGGGAACAGCAGACTGGTATAGGGATTGATTGAATATGTCCGTAAACACACCGGCCAGCTGGTCTGCGCATGCTCTGAGGGCGCGGCTGGGGATGCCGTCTGGGCCTGCAGCCTTGCGAGGGTTAACACGTTTAAATGTCTTACTCACCTCGGCTGCAGTGAATATAAGTATTTTCGTTGCAAAACGTTTTAAGTTTGGAACAAACGGTTTCAAAATGTTTTGCAACAGATAAACATTTCGCAACGGAATCCAATTAATGAATACACCCCAGCTAGCAAGCTCGCTAATACCTTAGTTTGGAATTACAGCATTTATAGTTAATAAACAGCCTAATTCATTCAAATAAAATTAATGGCACCAGCTAGGTAATGTCTGTTTTAACCTGCTACCACATTTTGTTACAGGTGGAGTTGAGCAAAGAAGAATTGCAACGCATTATAGCAGAGGCAAAAGAACAATTGGGGTTGGTGGAGTTTTTGGATGACTTACTTGACATATAACTTGTTTTGTTTGTTTGGAGGGCTTTAGAAAATAACACTGACCTGAGTGAGAGTATGAGACCGAAACTGCTATTTAAACCCAGTCAATATAGGAAATGAATTGAAATGTGTAGCTAAATGGTTGAAATACTCATTATTTCTGGACCAGCGACGTGACTAAGAAATCATTTTCTCAATGGGGGGTGGGGGTTTCATCAAATAAGTTAAAAATGGAATTGACCCCAACATTATACATTTTCAGGATTAGCAATTCAGGTATTTGTGTTTGCTCAGTGAACGCGTAGGTGAAGAGGAGGATGATGAAGGCATGGCCAGCGGGCAGGAACAGAGTGATGAGGCAGAAGCTGTACAGGGACAGGAGCCAGAGCAAGATGAAAATGAAGCAGGAAGGGAGGAAGCTGATGAACTAGCAGAGTATGGTTTGGATAGATATGACGAGGAAGACTCTGGTAAATATAGTTTCTGCGTTTGCTTTCAGATTATGTCTGATCTTAAATTAATAGGTTATCTTTGTCTGTCTGTTAATATGCCAAGAGGACTGTATTAATCACTGTCCCCCCCCAAAGAACTCACTTACTGTTCATCTCTTTTTTCTGGCACAGTGACTGCCAACCTTGGTGACAGCCTTGCCGGCCTCACAGTGTTCAGCACCAATGAGGAGGATCCTTACATTACCATCAAAGACACAGTGAGTCCAGGGCTGTGTGCCAGTTCAGAGTGATGAAACATCTCACCAGTCTGGTTTGGTACCAACTAGTAGTACATGCCATACATATCACACAAAATATATTTTCTCACACACCGGATAGGTGCAGTGAAATGTGTTGTTTTACAGGGTCCGCCATAGTAGTACGGCGCACCTGAAGCAAATTGGGGTCAAGTGTCTTGCTTAAGGGCCATCGATAGATTTTTCACCATGTCTGCTCGGGTATTCGATCCAGCGACTTTTCGGTTACTGGCCCAACCTTCTAACTACTAGGCTACCTGCCACCTAAAAAAATCCATATTGTGAAAAATGACCTAATTGTTGCGATACCGATAAATAGTAACAATAAGTTTATAATGTGCACGACAGTATTTTATTGATTTATTATCCTTTAAAAAACTATTACTAGTTCGATGGTTGTAGCCATCAATTGTCCCATTAAACCAACTTATTTAATTTCAACCTTCACATTTCTCTAGTTTAGGCTACTTCTCATGATGAACGATATCAGCAAAATGCTTGCGATAAATGGTCGTACTGATCATTTTCGGTTTATCGTCCCAGCTCTTAATTTCTGGTAATTCTGTATCATTCAGACATAGTTGTTGGTATCTTTTCTTTGTCTCTCCAGGACCAGTATGAGCGAGAGGACTTTCAAATCAAGCCCAATGATAACCTCGTAATTTCAGGCAGAGCAGAGAAAGACTGCTGCAACCTGGAGATTCACGGTGAGTTGCAGAGACTGTTGTTCTAACTGGCAATTTGACTCTCAGCTTAGACTTACTATTTGATGCTGTGAAGCGGGAGTTTGTGTATCAGTGTAGACATAGTGACTGTACAGAAAATGTTTCTTTCCATGACATAGATTGACCAACATGTGACCCATAGCTTTCAACTGATGTCAAATCCACTTCAGTCAGTGTATATGAAGGGGAGGAGACGGGTTAAAGAAGGATTTTCAAGCCTTGAGACATGGATTGTGAATGTGTGCCAATCAGATGAATGGGGAAGACAAAATATTTAAATGCTTTTGTACAGGGTATGGTAGCAGGCGCAATGGTTTGTGTCAAGACCTGCAACACTGCTTGGTTTGCAACTCAATATTAGGAAGGTTTTCCTAATGTTTGGTATACTCTGTGTACATGCCAGTGTAAAAACAAATGTTGTTTTTAATACATATTTATTTGCCTCTGCACAGTATACAATGCTGAGGAGGAATCCCTCTATGTTCACCATGACATACTCCTGCCAGCCTATCCACTGTGTGTGGAGTGGCTTAACTTTGACCCTAGTCCAGAAGGCACAGGTGAGTGTTTTCACTTTTTATAGTGTTGAATGGATTCTCAGATTTGACTTTGAGTTAAACTCAAACAGCAGTTTATCTCAACCCGACTCTGCGACATTCAATTAAGTGTTTTCTTAGTGTATAACATGTATTTTTTTGACTTCACATTAATCCCATCTGTTTGTACAGGCAATTATGCGGCTGTAGGCAACATGACACCGCAGATTGACGTGTGGGACCTGGATGTGGTGGACTGCCTAGAGCCTGCCTTCACTCTGGGGAGCAAGAAGGCCTCCAAGAAGAAAAAGAAAAGCAAAAAGGTCATTCTCCCACAAGGACTTGGATGTGGTAGTTTCTACTGTTATGTTTATGGTGTTGGTGTCTCCTCACTGTGGCCCAAATCCTAACATGCAATTTGAATTTTTAGGCTGCAGCAGAGCCAGTGGAAGGTCATACAGATGCTGTACTCGACTTATCCTGGAACAAACTGGTCCGGTGAGTCATATTGGAGTGGTACCCGTTACCCCTCACCCCTAGCCCCAGACCTTTCCACTCATGTCAGTGTAACCACACAATCACAATGTCACTTGCGTTGTCACAAACCTACCCTCCACCTTTACTCTGAGGTTCTGTGTGTTGCTTCTCTTTTCCACAGCAACGTCTTGGCCAGTGGGTCAGCCGACAAAACAGTGATCCTGTGGGATCTGGCACAGGGAAAGCCGGCCACAACACTGTGCAGACACACTGACAAGGTACGTGTATCCAGTTATCGCAGCCTGTTTAACTTCCCATAATGGGCCTACTCTAAATAAATAATAAAAATAAAATGTGAAATTGATTTTGGATGTAGCCTCGCCTGCTTACTTGTAATGTTGATCTCAAACATTAAAGTCATGTCCCTTTTAGGTCCAGACGTTGATGTTCCACCCCTTTGAAGCTCAGACCCTGATATCAGGATCATACGATAAGTATGTCCAATCTTAATCTATTACAACCTCTAAAATTGTAAAAAATAAAATAAAAAAGTCTTCTCCTGTATATAGGAGGTTGGGATTGTGACTGTACAAAACTAATAAGTCTTAACCTGTGTCTTCTTCCTCTGGCCAGGTCGGCAATCCTGTATGACTGCCGCAGCCCGGACAGTAGCCATCGCACTTGGAGGTTTAGCGGGCAGGTGGAAAGGGTCGCCTGGAACCACTTCTCGCCCTGCAACTTCCTGGTAAGCTGCCCTCTCGTCACCTCTCACATAGCATTGCACATTGGCTAACTTTCACATGGAAAATGCTTGGTGCACTTTCCTGTTTCCACTCTCACTGATGGTTGGCTGTGTTTTAGGCGAGCACAGAGGACGGCTTTGTTTACTGTCTGGACGCACGCTCGGACAAGCCTGTGTTTACACTAAGGGCACATGACGGAGAGGTGTCAGGTGGGTGTGGAGACAGGCCAATTTCTGCCCCCAGTTCCTCTAGCCCCTACCCCTTCATATTCAGACTTTAAAATACTGGATGAGTACTGGTACACAAACATGGCATTCAAAGTCAGGGAAACAGAATTGAAATCGGTTGTCTCTGACCCTATAGGCTTGGACCTTAGCAGCCAGATCCGGGGATGCTTGGTCACCTCGTCAGCAGATAAACACGTCAAGATTTGGGACATCTTGGGGAACAAGCCCAATCTGGTTCACACCCGGGACATGAAAATGGTAAAGATGGTTTCTCTGCCGCTGTAATCATTGCCATTAAGATCCGTCACGTTTCAGTCTAACAGCGAATGTTTGAATGTGTGCTGTATATGTGGCTGTTCCGGTGAAATGCTCCCTTTCTGTTGATAGGGGGTGCTGTTCTGTGCAGCGTGCTGTCCTGACATGCCCTTTGTATATGCATTTGGAGGACAGAGGGATGGCCTGCGGGTTTGGGACATAAGTGATGTGGCAGCAGGTACAGTTTCAATGTTATTACCTTCTGCTCTAGGCCTGACAAGGAGCCGAGTCTATCATGTATTTTCTTTTTGTTCAAGAAAAAATATATATATTTAGAATATGGCAACTAGCCTTTACACTTTTTTAATCAATTAACCAAATGTATTTTATAAAGCCCTTTTTACATTAGCAGATGTCACAAATAAACCCAGCCTAAAACCCCAAACAGCAAGCAGTGCAGATGTAGAAGCACAGTGGCTATGAAAAAACTACCTGTTCAATAGAGGGATAGTATCTCTCTCCCTCTGTATTGAACATCTATTTATTATGGGCTTTGACTGTTATGTTTATATAGCTATCATCTCTCCTGCTTGGTAGTAGAGTCATGGGTTTGTATATCTGTGTGTCTGCTTGGCCACTGAGGTGTTAGATTAGTAGCTGATGGTTATCAACATGGTGTGTTTTGTGTGTACGTGACCGAGTATGTTCACTGACTTCGCGTGCCATCCATGTATGTGCTGTCTCCAGTCGCTGAGGTGTTTGGCAATCGGGAGCGGTTGGTGGCAACCACAGCGCCTGAGGCATCCAGCAGCACTTCCTCCACAGCAGATATGGAGCTTTCCTAGTGAGCCACTCTGGACCAACTTCCAATCAACATAGAGCGACACCTTGGACTCACACAGAGAGATCCACATAGCCAAAGACTTTCTGTCAACCCGAGGCCAAGAAGGCACTTGAAGAACATTGCCAGAACTGTGGATAGACTTTCTCTCTTCAAACTTTTCTTCTAAAACATCTCCTAATAATTAAGCACCACATAAATATTTGTTTTTGTGAGCTAAAATGTCGTTGCAACAAGGAAGGTGAATATTTATCTGAATGTATGTCTAAATATTTCAATAGATATTTGTTTTTGACTAACAATCAATGGAATAACTATTGAAATGTGATTTTGAAGGCACAGGTATCTGGTTTAATGTCATCAATGATTATATGTGTAGGAATTTGCTGATCTTGGCCTGAAATCCTGAGATGATTTTTTTTCTCTTCTCCCTCAGAATAAACTATGTATTGTGTCATTGACATTCCTGCATTGGTTCAAAGAGAAATGTGTGAAATCTGAAATACCTCCTCAAACATTTACTGAAAGGCCCATCAGGGAAAAATTGTAAAGAAATAAGGATTTTACCAACTTGTGAAACATTTACAGTACCAGTCAAAAGTTTGGACACACCTACTCATTCCAGGGTTTTCTTTGTTTTTACTATTTTCTACATTGTAGAATAATTGTGACGACATCAAAATTATGAAATGGCACATATGGAATCATGTGGTAACCAAACAAAGAGTTTAACAAATCAAAATCTATTTTGTATTTGAGATTCTTCAAAATAGCCACCCTTTGCCTTAACAGCTTTGTACACTCTTGGTATTCTCAACCAGCTTCATGAGGTAGTCACCTGGAATGCATTTCAATTAACAGGTGTGCCTTGTTTAAAGTTTAACATGGAATTTCTTTCCTTACTGCATTTGAGCCAAATAGTTGTGTTGTGACAAGGTAGGGGTGTACAGAAGATGGCCCTATTTGATAAAAGACCAAGTTAATATTATGGCAAGAACAGCTCAAATAAGCAAAGAGAAACGACAGTCCATTCTTTTAAGACATGAAGGTCAGTCAATGTGGAAAATTTCAAGAACTTCTTTTTCAAGTGCAGTCTCAAGAACCATCAAGCGCTATGATGAAACTGGCTCTCATGAGGACAGCCACAGGAAAGAAAGACCCAGAGTTACCTCTGCTGCAAAGGATGAGTTCATTAGAGTTAACTGCACCTCAGTAATTGCAGTCCAAATAAATGCTTCACTGAGTTTAAGGAACAGACACATCTCAACATCAACTGTTCAGAGGAGACTGCGAATCAGGCCTTCATAGTCGAATTGCTGCAAAGAAACCACTACTAAAGGACACCAAAAAGAACAAGAGACTTGCTTGGACCAAGAAACATGAGTAATCTGTCCTTTGGTCCAAATCTAAGATTTTTGGTTCAAACCGCCTTGTCTTTGAGACGCAGAGTAGGTGAACGGATTATCTGCATGTGTGGTTCCTACCGTGAAGCATGGAGGAGAATGTGTGGGGGTGCTTTGCTGGTGACATTGTGATTTATTTACTATTCAAGGCACACTTAACCAGCATAGCTACCAAAGCATTCTGCAATGATACACCATCCCATCTGGTTATCTCTTAGTGGGACTATCATTTGTTTTTCAACAGGACATTGACTCAACACACCTCCAGGCTGTGTAAGGGCTATTTGACCAAGAAGGAGAGTGATGGAGTGCTGCATCAGATGACTTGCCCTCCACAATCAAATGACCTCGACCCAGCTGAGATCGTTTGGGATGAGTTGGACCGCAGAGTGAAGGAAAAGCAGCCAACAAGTGCTCAGCATATGTGGGAACTCCTTCAAGACTGTTGGAAAAGCATTCCAGGTGAAGCTGGTTTTGAGAATGCCAAGAGTGTGCAAAGCTGTCAAGGCAAAGGGTGGCTACTTTGAAGAATCTAAAATATAAGACATATTTTGATTGGTTTAACACATTTTTGGTTACTACATGATTCCATATGTTTTATTATATAATTGTGATGTCTTCACTATTATTCTACAATGTAAAAAATATAAAAAATAAAGAAAAATCCTTGAATAAGTATGTGTACAAACTTTTGACTGGTACTGTAGTAAATCTGATATTTGAAAAGGAAAGGATGAAAATCTGTTTGTTATCATACGCATGTGTTTGTGGAAGCTTTTATCTGGGATTTGAGCATTACCAGTTCTATAACCAGAGACGGATCCTCCTCTCTGGGTAGCCTGGCCAGTAGATGGAGTGGTCTACTACAAAAATAAACACACTTCTAGAAGTATCCCTCCAGCGATACTGGACTCAGTGGATGTCTCTGTTGAATGATGCGGCACTGGGGGCAGCTGGAGTGGGACGACCGCACCATCCTCCATGAGGCTGCGTTGACCTCTTCCACAGAGAAGGTACTAATGGGGCACACCTTTTGGCCCAAGCCATTGTGGAGGATCTCCCCTTTGGCATGGGAAATCCTCTCTTCTGGGATGCTGCCTGGGACACCTAGCAGGTATCTGTCGAGATGACAATGGTAGTCCACCTGCAGCTCTTTGAAGTAGCACATCTGGCCCTTTCCCACGCACATCTCACAGCAAACCCGGCCCAGGGACATGCAGGGCACCATCTTCTCACCCTTGCACTCTGCAGGGGTTTTTGGTGCCCCTGCCTCGCCCATGGCACACAGGGAAGCTCACCCTAGTAGAGGCACAGCAGGCCTTGCACATAACCCACTTCTGCTCCTGGCAGTAAGAGCACCCGGTCACTCGGTCTGTGTGAATCAGCCTGTAATTTCACACATGGTTGTGGAACATCTTGGCCAGGGTTGTGGCTCCTGTACTTCCCCTGCTGATTTTGGAGACACTGTTGCTTTGGAAGTTTTGCATTGCGGTTCAAATCTTAAGCACACAGACCTGTGCTCTGTAAATGTTTCCAGTCTGTAACAGTATGCAACCTCATGGGTTACGTCAGTGATGACCATTCCTCTGGCTGCAGTGGGTGAAAAGAGCCGTTTGTTTTGCACCCAGTCAACAAGAACATCAAGGATTGTCTGTTCTAGCAGAGGAGACTGGGTGAATGGGTTAAAAACCTCTGGCTGAAGTTTCACTGATACATTTGACTTCCCCTCCATTGGCTGTGGAATACTGAGGGTTCCAGTAAGACGTCACATCGGTAACCCTTTCGATGTTCAGTTGCCATTATATGGAGGTTAAGAGCAATGCTGCAACTGGAGTTTCATGTTAACGAATTAGCAAAATGTTAAAATTCCATTATTTCTCAGTTTACTCTATTCCAATTCTAAAAAGATATTTCTACAAATGTGATAAATACGTTTCCCAAAATAAATTTGACAGTTAAACTGCCCCAGTTGTTTTATTTTTGTATTTTTACTTTGGCTTTGCTAAAGAAAAATGATTTGTTCGTAAAGGTTTGTATGGCGGAACTGAATGTAGGATTTACGTTTTCACACGGAATTATTTCCGTGTAGTACATACACAAATGCAACATTTCTGTTGAGCATGGCTGCTACAGGTCATTTAAATAGGTTGAGTTGTTTATTTACACGGTTTTCAACTGTAACTCAACTGAAACACTGCACAGGTGAGTGAGTACTGTCTATTTTAAAACTTGCAAGATTGGGGAACACGTTTTGTGAACACAATCTCAAGTGCTGATATGATTTTGTCAGCTAGCTATATAGTTATTGTTAGCGCACATATATTAGTAAGCATTTCTGAGGCAGAAAACCCAGCTAGCTAGCAATCTTGTGACTTTAGCTTGGCTGTTATTAATCACATCATACTGTACCTTTTGATTTATGTAAACCAATATATCCACAACAGGCGTTGTGCCTGTCCTTCACAAGTCAACTATCCGTGGACCTTCCATTGATGATGATTGGTAAGTAGATAGCTTGCTATGTTGCCTTAGTTACAGTAAATCATAATTTTGTAACTGTGTGTATTGTGATGACTTTGTTAATTTCTTGTCACCTTCATTGCAGTAAGGTGGAAATTGGTGTGACATCTGATGGGAAGACCATAGTGTGCTACCATCCCTCTGAGGATGTTCCTTATGAACTTACCCAGGTAAGAAATTAGAACTTGGATTTGCCGATACTGACGTTAACAGAGCTGATGAGGAAAAGGAAACCACTTAAATACTGTAAATACTGCACTTGCAAACACAATAAGCCCTGCAGGTTGATCTGTAAAATCATGATGTCTGAGGAAGACCGCGATTTCCCTGCCAGCAATATGCCCCTTTTCTCATCATGGCGGCTATTAAATGGCAAAATAAGCCCTGCGACTTAGGTTGAAAAACAGCATAAATGGTCCTTGATTGTTTTGGGCTTATGTATTTGTGACACTGTAGCCCATTCTACGGCCAGACCCCCTGACCAATCCGGCAGAGACACATGACCAGGTGCTGAAGGCCCACCTCGGCAGGGAGGTGCTGCAGAACAAACAGGCCCCCACCATCGAGGAGCTGAGCAAAATGTTTCACACCACCAAGCACCGCTGGTACCCAGTGGGACAGTAAGTACACCTTCTATGATTGAATCACTTTAGTGATAGTCAGTACTAACTGGGCACTGTCTAAATTATAAAGATGCTCAGAAGGGGAAAATTATGTTGTTGACTGCTCAAAGCAGGGCAATAGATAAAGCCACACCTGTTCCATATTAAATATTGGTACTGAACTCACATGGCACTTCCTTGGAATTAAAGGCCCAGTGCAGTCAAAAATGTAATTTCCTGTGTTTTATATATATTTCCATGTTGAGGTTGGAAGAATGCTGTGAAAATGATAATGCTCTTTTTGTGTAAGAGAGCGGTTTGAAAAGGTCACCTGAAATTTCAGCCTGTTTTGGCCTGCTTGGTTACATCACCAGGTGGTAAATTAGTTAATAGACCAATATGAAAGAGTTCCAAACGTCTCTGCCAATAACGAGGCTTCGGTTTTCCCCTCCCCACTCCGACAGTTCTAGCAAAATTCTTGCTTGAGAAATTGCTCTTGCTAAGAAGCTATTTTTGTTTGTTTTTGACAATTTTGATTGAAAATAATCCCAGTAAGGTACTTAATTGTTACCCAGAAATGATTTGATATTGAGATAATGTTTGCATTGGGCTTTTTAAGTATTCAAAATGTACCTTATGTTGCTAATTTGTAAATGAATGTATTGAGTGAGAAACTTGCATGAAGGTGGGTACAATCCTCACTCAGTCCTTTTTAAAATCACCTATACAGTGCATTTGCAGCTATTCAGACCCCTTCCCCTTTTCCACATTTTGTTACGTTAGCCTTATTCTAAAATTGAGGAAAAAACATTATATCCATCTACACACAATACCACATAATGACAAAGCGAAAACAGGTTTTTAAAAATGTTAGCATTTTTATTAAAAAACAGAAACCTTATGTAAATAAGACCCTTTGCTATGAGACTAGAAATTGAGCTCAGGAGCATTCGGTTTCCATTGATCATCCTTGATGTTTCTACAACTTGATTGGAGTCCACTTGTGGTAGATTCAATTGATTGGACATGATTTGGAAAGGCACACACCTGTCTAGATAAGGTCTCACAGTTGACAGTGCAAGTCAGAGCAAAAACCAAGACATGAGGTCAAAGTAATTGTCCATAGAGCTTCGAGACAGGATTCTGTAGAGGCACAGATCTGGGGAAGGGTACCAACACATTTCTGCAGAATTGAAGGTCCTCAAGAACACAGTGGCTTCCATCATTCTTAAATGGAACAAGTTTGGAACCACCAAGACTCTTCCTAGAGCTAGTTGCTCGGCCAAACTGAGCAATCGGGGGAGAAGGGCCTTGGTCAGGTAGGTGACCAATAACCCAATGGTCACTCTGCCAGAGCTCCAGAGTTCCTCTGGAGAAAGGAGAACCTTTCAGAAGGACAACCATCTTGGCAGTACTCCACCAATCAGGGCTTTATGGTGGTGGCCAGACGGAAGCCACTCCTCAGTAAAATGCACATGACAGTCAGTCTGCTTGGAGTTTGCCAAAAGGCACCTAAAGGATTCTTAGGCCATGATAAACAAGATTCTCTGGTCTGATAAAACCAAGATTGAACTCTTTGGACTGAATGGCAAGCGTCACGTATGGAGGAAACCTGGCACCATGCCTACGGTGACGCATGGTGGTGGCAGGTTCATACTGTATGGATGTTTTGCAGCGACTGGGAGACTAGTCAGGATTGAGGGAAAGATGAACGGAGCAAAGTACAGAGATCCTTGATGAAAACCTGCTCCAGAGCACTCGGGACCTCAGACTGGGGTGAAGGTTCACCTTCCAACAGGACAACGACCTTAAGCACACAGCCAAGACCATGCAGGAGTGGCATCAGGACAAGTCTCTGAATGTCCTTGAGTGGCCAGCCAGAGCCCGGACTTGAACACTACCGAACATCTCTGGAGAGACCTGAACATCGCTGTGCAACAACACTCCCTATCCAACCTGACAGAGCTTGAGAGGATCTGCAGAGAAGAATGGGAGAAACTCCCCAAATACAGGTGTGCCAAGCTTATAGCGTCATATTTAAGTAGACTCGAAGCTATAATCGCTGCCAAAGGTGCTTCAACAAAGTACAGAGTAAAGGGTCTGAATACTTATGTAAATGTGATATTTCAGATTTTTTACATTTCAAATAACCTGTTTTTGCTTTGTCATTATGGGGTATTTTGTGTATAGATCGAGAGAATATCGCTTAATACATTTTAGAATAAGGCTGTACTTACTTTCGGAATCCACTGTATGTTGAACATTTGAACTTTTGTTCCTTTTTTTTCTTAGGTACCATACACGACGCAGAAAGAGAGATCCCCCAAAAGACCGATAGTTGTTAAGGAGTTTCTTACCTTCAGAATCATTGATACCTTACATAATTATTAGCTTGGCTCACCCTCCAAATACCAAACTGTTTTTGGGTGTAATTAATTGTGCTGTAAAATAAAATTAACATATCTGAAGTTGCGCACTTGTTTTGAAGCAGATTACCAAAACTGTCAGTGAAATATATATTTTCTCTATTTGCTGAATACCTTGTATTTCATGAAATTCTGAGACATGGTTAGGGTATTTGCATGTTATTGTGGAAGGAGAGCACTGCAATGGGGACCAGTGTAACGGGAGAAAGACAAAGCTGCAACTGGGACTCAAACTTTGGCTCATACGGTGCAGAACAATATTACATTGATTGTGAGAACTGTCCATTTTTACGTTCATTTCAATTCAGTCCATATCTTTAAGGTTTTTGTGATTCAAAGAAATTACAATAAAGAGTACGTTCATATTTATAGTATTTTCTAAGATTTCGAAAGCACCTACTACTGGAACATTAAGGTCGTTTAATTGAAATATGTTCGCGCTGGTCGTTGACCAAAATACATTTCCCAGCATTCACAATCCCGTCAGAGGCCAACACCATTCACCGGAAGGCGTATTTTTGTCGGCGACGGAGTGAACATACAAAAATACTGTATACAGTAAAACAAGATGGCAGGACTACCCCGCAGGATTATAAAGGTAATTCCAAAAAACACATGTGATAAATGCTTCACAAGCCGTAGTTCGGTCCCCTTTGAG
This sequence comes from Oncorhynchus keta, assembly GCF_023373465.1. NCBI lineage: Eukaryota > Metazoa > Chordata > Actinopteri > Salmoniformes > Salmonidae > Oncorhynchus > Oncorhynchus keta. The sequence continues at coordinate 22,867,469 of NC_068453.1, read as the reverse complement.
TTGCGAAGAAAAATACGACTAGGCACGTGCATTGCCATGTATTTGCTAGCTAACGTTACTTCCGTTAGCTCTGTACTGTGTCTCAGGCTCAGCCCCCAGTCAGAGGAATGTTTGGTCAAATGTATTATCCTTCCTGCTGAATAGGCCCAAGTCTGCTTAATTGTCTGTTTGTGTTGAAATTAATAATTTTCTTGGTATATATATGTATTGAAGTAACCTTGCTATGGTCTCAAGTTAACGATCTCAACAGTGACACTCGACTGGCACTGCTAGCTAACATTAGCAACGTACATACAGCTAGCAGATTTAGCTAGTTAGATATTGGTAGAACTTGCTGTACTACTGGACTCCGGAGTATGCATTATAAACTCACATTTACTTGCTTGATTTACTGTGTATGAAGCTAACTTGGCTGTAGTATAGAAACCGGTGGCAGTGCAGGTATTTCTCTCAAACTGTGTCTAGGCCCAATGATCAGGAGATCTTGTTTGTCTTGCAGGAGTTCTGTGTCAGAAATGAATGAAGAGACATGGGACAATAGTTTGTCACACATACTAACTAGGTGGCTACAAAAACAAATGTTTGACAGAAACATTCAATTATCAGCCTACTCAACTGGCCTAATTTACTGACTTGCCTAGTTGTTGAATACAAAAACCGAGAAGACAAACGTTTTACAGTGGGTGTTATAGTTTACATGGGGCTATTAGAGTTCTATTTGAAAGTTATTGTTAATAAATCTATTTACATCAGAGTGACGGTCATACCATGAAGATGTTACATGTTGGTTCTCACTAGGCTTCAGAATAATTCACAAAAAACAGACTTTGCAGCAAGTTCACATCCAGGCATGTAATTATTATATATTTTTTATTTCACCTTTAATTAAACTGCAATATAATATATCCTATGAGCTCTTAGCTGAGGATTTAAAAACACTGGGCGAGTGACCATTTTGTGCTCTTGAAAGAGACAAGACCGAGTGGATGTTCTTTGCCCCCAGAAAGTTCAGAAACAGAATGTCAAACCTGACCTTGAATGTATGGATGGCTGTCCTTGCACCTAAACATAGTTGTCCAAAACCTTGGTAACTATTGACCCTGACCTGACATCTGGTTGTTGGTGCTTATCAGTCTCGCTACATGTGTCGCATTCTGCTTGAGACAATTTAAACTGGGTTCACTTCAAACATGAACATGACACGTTTCTGTTTGCATGTGTTTGTCTAGCTACCTGCATGTCTCAATCTGTATCTCTGTCTGTGTTCAGGAGACTCAGCGCTTGCTGGCCGAACCCGTTCCTGGAATAAAGGCAGAGCCCGATGAGGCGAATGCACGCTACTTCCATGTGGTGATTTCAGGACCCCAGGACTCCCCTTTCGAAGGAGGCACCTTTAAACTTGAACTCTTTCTGCCAGAAGAATATCCCATGGCAGCTCCCAAAGTGCGATTCATGACCAAAATCTACCATCCCAATGTGGACAAGCTGGGTAGGATATGCCTAGACATCTTGAAAGGTGAGTTATCAGGATTCAGTTATCATTGGTCACAGTCATGTCCTGACTCAAAGTATGACTCCTTCCTCCACCGTTTTCTTTTTCTCTCACAGATAAGTGGTCCCCCGCTTTGCAGATCCGCACAGTGCTGCTATCAATCCAAGCATTATTAAGCGCTCCTAACCCTGATGACCCACTTGCAAACGATGTTGCAGAGCAGTGGAAATCAAACGAAGCCCAAGCCATTGAGACAGGTGAGACAGCTCACGCACGTGTCATGTTTTGAAGTGAACTCAGTTTAAATTCTCACCCCTTGGCATTTAAATGATTTTGCATCCTGATCAAGAGTACCTATCTCTGAATGTGAACAAAGCCTTGTTTTAAACAGAGGCAGTGATTGTGAGAAGGAACCAATTACTTACTGCTCTTGTAGTGCTCTTCACTTCAGCCTCCTAAAGTGCCACTGCAGGTCAAATCAATTCAGAGATAGCAAGACATTCCTTCAAGAAGAATGCTAATACCTGTAGTTAATGAACCCCCTCTCTGTGCACCTTGCAGCTCGGACATGGACCAGGCTTTACGCGGGAAACAGCATTGAGGTATAGAAGAAAAGACGGGCACTGGATGTTATCACAACCTAAGATGATCTCCTTTATTTGCATTTAAAGGACACAGTCTTTAAAACACAAAAAAACAAGATAAAAGCAAGCAAAAAAATAACGGTAAAGAATATATTTAAAAGAAAACAAGACTACTGCAGCCCTCTGGTGATTTTATGACACATGGCAATGTGTTTTGTTTTTGTCCCGGCTCACTGCTCGAATGCATGGACAGAGGCTGATGCTTTCTGTTTTTCTGCGGGGGGGGGGTGACAAGTCTCGGCACACCCCCGAGGGGTTACAAACATAGAAAATCGCCCTGGACCCACAGTCATACAATGGGTCAGTTTATTCAAAGGTCAATAAATTGAGGGAGTTTGTGACACAGCCACCAAATACCCACCCATTTGAAAAATGTCCACTTGAGGTTTTGCCGCCTAGTCTCTTGTTGAATTTACCGTAACCTTTGTTTCCCTCAGACAGTTGAAGTTGTGGGTTCGGAAGCCCTGTGTTTGCAAGTCCTTGGCAGAAGCTCAGATTAGGGAGGTACGGGTGTCTGTTACGACGCCCTTCTGGGGATAATGGCGTTCTTTTCATTTTCTTTTAATGTCGATTTTTATTCTATTTTTTTTTTCAGATGTCTCTTTTTTTCCCCATTCTATGATACTTCATATAAAGCATGTACTTAACCAAGCTCAGAACATGACTGTTCTAACTAGTTTGATCCGTATTGATATTGAGAAGTATCACTTTTGGGGTGTTGATGGGGGGGAAATGTACACCCAATTCTGACATGAAACAACGAGGCACGAAATACTATCATCGTCACTTCATTGCTGAGATCCTCACAGGCTTGTGTTGCTTCTGTACTGCTTTTCTGTAAATGTTATGTTGTAGTAAAAATATTTTTGTTGTGCCATTTTGTTTGATCTCTTTCTTGCTAGCTACATATTCTGGTAGGTGGTGTTTCATTTATTTTCCCAAACTCTGTCCTCACCCTTATCTTTTCTACAATTCTCTACTGCTAGTGTATTCATGTTTAATTCAACCAACATCCTGAAAGAGGGGAGAAAGTCAGAGAATGTTCCAATTTATTTGTTACCTTCTCTAAGGGATTTGGAATGAAATATCAATGATTCGTCATCCAAGCGTCTGGCCTTTAGATTGAGAATGGCTTCCATGTCTCTGGTTAGTCAACTCTTCATGTGAAAAAGGCAAAGATAATTGTGTATTACCGGTGTCTGAAATTATATGGGGGGAAAAAACAATGCATTTGCATATGTGGCTCCTGTAAATAAAACAAGTTGAGTAAGACTCCTGTGAATGTGTCTGTGCTGTTGTGTATCTGGGGAGGGGACACGACACACTTGTTTTGTTTATTGACACCCTTGCTCTGTCGGAGTAGATGGATACCTGTATGTCAGGGCCATGCTTGTCTTTAGGGGCCAGTATGTCACAATGGTTTTATTGTTCAGTCTTTGTTTATATGGCAACAGTGAGCCACTCAGTGGGGGTCGTTCCATGAAAATAATGGCTTTTGACCAGCAATTAAAAATAAAAATGTTTTTAACCAAAACTTAGTCAGATAATAGTTAACACCCCGTAACATTGTAAATCACCATAAATGACAGCTTAATGCATTTTAATTTGTTACATTTCCCTGAAAATTATGCCTTCCCTTTTTGTCACTGGTGTTACATATATTTTAATTACAACTCGGGCTTTCCATGTAAATTGACTATTTAATTTGCATATATAATCAGACATAAGGTTAATGATAATATTAAGAATATGTTTTGATTAGTAATTTACTTTAAACTATATATATTCTTTTATAATAACACCAGTGACAAATTTGCAGGCCAGATGGAATAGCTGTCGGCCACAGTAGCTCAAACCACACTTCTTCAATTGTTATTAAATCACGTAATTCTTAAGTTTCTATTGACGCACTTGTGCATCAATCTAAGTAACAAAAAAAATCCCCATCAAAATCTGTCAATTTAAGATACAATGCCTTGCGAAAGTATTCGGCCCCCTTGAACTTTGCGACCTTTTGCCACATTTCAGGCTTCAAACATAAAGATATAAAACTGTATTTTTTTGTGAAGAATCAACAAGTGGGACACAATCATGAAGTGGAACGACATTTATTGGATATTTTTAACTTTTTTAACAAATCTGAAAAATTGGGCGTGCAAAATTATTCAGCCCCCTTAAGTTAATACTTTGTAGTGCCACCTTTTGCTGCGATTACAGCTGTAAGTCGCTTGGGGTATGTCTCTATCAGTTTTGCACATCGAGAGACTGACATTTTTCCCCATTCCTCCTTGCAAAACAGCTCGAGCTCAGTGAGGTTGGATGGAGAGCATTTGTGAACAGCAGTTTTCAGTTCTTTCCACAGATTCTCGATTGGATTCAGGTCTGGACTTTGATTGGCCATTCTAACACCTGGATATGTTTATTTTTGAACCATTCCATTGTAGATTTTGCTTTATGTTTTGGATCATTGTCTTGTTGGAAGACAAATCTCTGTCCCAGTCTCAGGTCTTTTGCAGACTCCATCAGGTTTTCTTCCAGAATGGTCCTGTATTTGGCTCCATCCATCTTCCCATCAATTTGAACCATCTTCCCTGTCCCTGCTGAAGAAAAGCAGGCCCAAACCATGATGCTGCCACCACCATGTTTGACAGTGGGGATGATGTGTTCAGGGTGATGAGCTGTGTTGCTTTTACGCCAAACATAACGTTTTGCATTGTTGCCAAAAAGTTCAATTTTGGTTTCATCTGACCAGAGCACCTTCTTCCACATGTTTGGTGTGTCTCCCAGGTGGCTTGTGGCAAACTTTAAACAACACTTTTTATGGATATCTTTAAGAAATGGCTTTCTTCTTGCCACTCTTCCATAAAGGCCAGATTTGTGCAATACATGACTGATTGTTGTCCTATGGACAGAGTCTCCCACCTCAGGTGTAGATCTCTGCAGTTCATCCAGAGTGATCATGGGCCTCTTGGCTACATCTCTGATCAGTCTTCTCCTTGTATGAGCTGAAAGTTTAGAGGGACGGCCAGGTCTTGGTAGATTTGCAGTGGTCTGATACTCCTTCCATTTCAATATTATCGCTTGCACAGTGCTCCTTGGGATGTTTAAAGCTTGGGAAATATTTTTGTATCCAAATCCGGCTTTAAACTTCTTCACAACAGTATCTTGGACCTGCCTGGTGTGTTCCTTGTTCTTCATGATGCTCTCTGCGCTTTTAACGGACCTCTGAGACTATCACAGTGCAGGTGCATTTATACGGAGACTTGATTACACACAGGTGGATTGTATTTATCATCATTAGTCATTTAGGTAAACATTGGATCATTCAGAGATCCTCACTGAACTTCTGGAGAGAGTTTGCTGCACTGAAAGTAAAGGGGCTGAATAATTTTGCACGCCCAATTTTTCAGTTTTTGATTTGTTAAAAAAGTTTGAAATATCCAATAAATGTCGTTCCACTTCATGATTGTGTCCCACTTGCTGTTGATTCTTCACAAAAAAATACAGTTTTATATCTTTATGTTTGAAGCCTGAAATGTGGCAAAAGGTCGCAAAGTTCAAGGGGGCCGAATACTTTCGCAAGGCACTGTAGATATCTGGCTTTTTTCATGGGCTGCGTTTCAATCTACGGCATCCACCTATGTCGGCCTTCCACATCTGCGGTGGAAGGTGGCCGAGCTACAGCTGTGTTTGTAAATTATTGTAATCAACTTTCCTTTCCCTTTACTATAAACAGTGTAACACTCCGGTACTTATTTGGTAGTAGTTCTGAAAGTAGCACTCATTAGCCAAAAGCGGTCCCCGATGTGTCATTGCTCTCTCGACCTGCTGTGTGCATCTTGCTAGCTGTCACTCAAATGGCGAGGGGCTGAATCTCATTGCCTGAAACTCGAATTGCATGGGGGAAAAGAGAAAATGTTGTTGCACAGTTTCCAGAAACAGTCACTTTCAACTAGAGATTTTGTGGCAAATCAAGGTGAGACTGTAATTCTGCTCCTGGATTATGCATGTATAAACTGGCCACATTGGCCAAAGCGGGAGGTTACAAAAAAAACATGCTAGTTGCCAAAGTTCCGGACCATGTCTTTAAGGTTTAGCATGAAATTACCATATCAATCTTAAAATTGCTCAAATGAGAGAGAGTGAAGACCCACCATGTTCCTTTCAAAACAGCCCTGCCTCCAATGAACCTTTGACCCAGGAAGAAGTTGGCAAAGATGTTGAATTGTTTTCAAAGTGGTCATCTATAACGGGGTAACACAAGTGACATGAAATTGAGGGACAGCTATTCCTTGTAAATTATACTATTTAGTTGATATTTTAGTTGAAGTAGTCCACTAAATACTTTTATATTATATTTTAAGGTGCGAGAGAAATATATATTTTTACTCAAAATATGTCACTAAACCACAACTCATTGATGACCCTAGGGAGTAGGACAAGCCAATTTCATGGTATTGAGCATGTTGTACTATATACAGAGCATTCTGAAAGTATTCAGACCCCTTGACTTTTCCCACATTTAGTTATGTTACAGCCTTATTCTAAAATGCATTAAATAGTTTGTTTCCCCCCATCAAACTACATTGATGAGGAGAAAAATGGATTTAATCCATTTTAGAATAAGGCTGTAAATTAACAAAATGTGGAAAAAGTCAAGGGGTCTGAATACTTTCAGAACGCCCTGTATATACTGTCTATTAACACAAAACACTTAAATTAAAACAAACATTTTGTGTCATTATCTGACACTTAAGTGTTTTCCCTGGTGCTTAAGGTGAGGAAAGGAAAGCCACCATTTTCATAGAATGACCCATGTGCCAATCCTCGGAATGTAAATGCAGGAAATGATTCCTTGTATTATGGTCCTGTCTTCGTTTATATGGCAACAGTGAGTCACTCAGTGTAGGAACTAATCCTCAGAATATAAATGCAGGATTTTATTCCTTGTCTTATCTTTTAGAGACTAAACATTAACTAACCTTAGAGCAATACAGATTTGTCAGTGAAATTAGTCCATCACTTTATTATTATTTTTTATTTGTACACTTTAGTCCGTTAGCAGACACTCGTAACCACACCGACTTACAGTTAGTGCATTCATCTTAAGATGGCTCGGTGGGACAACCACATCCCAGTCATAGTAAGTACATTTTTCCTCAAAGTAAGTCATGGAGGGGGAATATTAGATTATCCATTGTTACAGGGCGTTGTTACAGGGTAGGCGATCTGTTGTTATAAGGTGACTTACTGCTGACAGCTCAGAAACTTCCAAATATAAACAGAACCTTTGTGACAGGCATTGATTTATTGACCTGACAGGTGAACATTACTCATCACCAGGTGCTTACGGCACAAGGTAGAACACTGTCTGGCCACTCACAGTAGACAGTATGTTTTGGATGTCGCGTCATCAATGTGTCACGGAAATATAACACTTTCTGCTTGTTCACTTGTAGAAATACATTATTTGTGGTGTGATGCTCGAGTCTTAGTGGTTGCATGGTAATAACTGTTTTTGATCTGAAGTCATAATGAAGTATTTGTTTGTTGTGATGGGATTCCTCACCTTCTGCAGTCAGTATGAGAGTCAATTGTGACTATGAATATCTGCACTGCCTGGAGATCCACTCTCCACATGACAGGGAGGGGTGGGGGGGGATCTCTTCCTGTGAATATTTCATCTGCAGTGGGATAACAGACTGCTGTGTCAGGGTTCTCCTTTGCTGACCTTTACATATAACCAGCCAAGGTGGAGACTGCAGGGAAAGGGTGGTAGTGCATGGCCTCCAAGAGTGCTGTATGGAATAATGGTGCAAGATGTCTTATTTGGTGTTGGTGTGACAAGATACGAGGATGACATGGGTGTGATGCAGTATGAACAGCGATTCACTGCATTATATTATCAGAATGTACAGCAGACACAAACAAAGGTACAGAAGAAGCACACACACAATTGTGTTCAATGCCAATGATTCATATCCTCTGTTCCTGTAGATATTGTACGTTTTGAAATTAGGTTGTGAAATACTGAATGTGTTATCAGGAAGAAAACAAGCCACAGCTCAGTGGTAAAACCACTGGTGAAATAAACCACAGCTCAGTGGTAAAACTAGTGAAATAAAATAATGAAAATGGTAATTAAAACAATAGAAATAGCACTATATACATCATAACTGTCACGTTCTGACCTTAGTTCCTTTGTTTTTTCTTTTGTTTTAGTATGGTCAGGGCGTGAGTTGGGTGGGTTGTCTATGTTAGTTTTTCTATGATTTTCTATTTCTGTGTTTGGCCTGGTATGGTTCTCAATCAGAGGCAGCTGTCAATCGTTGTCCCGGATTGAGAACCATATTTAGGTAGCCTGTTTTCCATTGTGTTTTGTGAGTGGTTGTTTTCAGTCTTTGTGTGTCGACACCAGACAGAACTGTTCCGGTTGTTTCTTTGTTGTTTTGTTATTCAGTGTTCAGTTTTCATTAAATTACATTTACATTTACATTTAAGTCATTTAGCAGACGCTCTTATCCAGAGCGACTTACAAATTGGTGCATTCACCTTATGACATCCAGTGGAACAGCCACTTTACAATAGTGCATCTAAATCTTTTAAGGGGGGGGGGGGTAAGATGAACACTCACCACGCTGCGCTTTGGTCCTCACCTTCTTCTCACGACAGCCGTTACAGAACCACCCACCACCAAAGGACCAAGCAGGGTGGTAACGGACAGCAGCAGCGATCGCAGGACTCCTGGACATGGGAGGAGATTCTGGACGGCAAGGGACCCTGGGGACAGGCTGGAGAATATATCGCCGCCCCAAGGCTGAGCTGGAGGCAGCGAAAGCCGAGAGGTGGTGGTATGAGGAGGCTGCACGGCGGCGAGAGGCAGCCCCAAAAAGTCAGGTAGGAGACCTGAGCCAACTCCCCGTGCTTACCATGGAGATGGAGGGACCGGGCAGGCACCATGTTATTCCGTGAGGCGCACGGTTTCCCCAGTGCGTGTGCAGAGCCCGGTGCGGTACATTGCAGCGCCTCGTATCGGCCGGGCTAGAGTGGGCATTGAGCCAGGTGCCATAAAGCCGGCTCAGCGCATCTGGTCTCCAGTGCATCTCCTCCGGCCGGTGTACATGGCACCAGCCCTACGCATGGTGTCCCCGGTTCACCAGCACAGCCCAGTGCGGGCTATTCCACCTCGCCGCACTGGCCTGGCTACGGGGAGCATTCAGCCAAGTAGGGTTGGGCAGGCTCGGTGCTCGAGACCTCCAGTGCGCTTCCACGGTCCGGTCTATCCGGTGCCGCCTCCACGGTCCGGTCTATCCTGTGCCGCCTCCACGCAACAGCCCTCCGGTGGCAGCCCCCCCGCACCAGGCTGTCTCTCCGTCTCCTCCCTACAGGTGCTCCCGCTTGTCCAGCACTGCCAGAGTCTTCCTCCTGCCCAGCGCTGCCAGAGTCTCCCGTCTGTCCCGAGCTGCCGGAGTCTCCCATCTGTCCCGAGCTGCTGGAGTCTCCCGCGCCTGTCCCGAGCTGCTGGAGTCTCCCGCCTGTCCCGAGCTGCCGGAGTCTCCCGTCTGTCCCGAGCTGCCGGAGTCTCCCGCCTGTCCCGAGCTGCCGGAGTCTCCCGCCTGTCCTGAGCTGCCGGAGTCTCCCGCCTGTCCCGAGCTGCCGGAGTCTCCCGCCTGTCCCGAGCTGCCGGAGTCTCCCGCCTGTCCGGAGTTGCCGGAGTCTCCCGCCTGTCCGGAGCTGCAGGAGTCTCCCGCCTGTCTGGAGCTGCCGGAGTCTGCGGAGTCTCCCTCCTGTCCGGAGCTGCCAGAGTCTCCGGTCAGTCCGGAGCTGCCGGAGTCGCCGGTCAGCCAGGAGCTGCCGGAGCTGCCCTTCACTCCGGAGTTGCCGTCCGGTGCTGCCGGAATCTCCCGTCCATTCGGGATCCGTGGCTTGGGTCCTCAGTCCGAGGTCGGAGGCGAGGGTCGCCGCGTTAAAGAGGCCACGGAGGCGGGTAGAGAGGCGGAGAAGGACTATGGTGGAGTGGGGTCCACGTCCCACGCCAGAGCCGCCACCGCGGACAGACACCCACCCAGACCCTCCACTATAGGTTTAGGTTTCGCGGCCGGAGTCCGCACCTTTGGGGGGGGGGTTCCCACGACAGCCGTTACAATAACAACTATAGCAGTGATTAATTACCTGTCCTGTTACATTCAAATAGAATTGATTACTTTTTTTTCGTGTAGACGTACTGATTGCAGGGGTTGGACATTTAGGGTCAAAGTGTTGTGACATCTATTGGAATATGATATTACTCAGTAGGCGAGCTTTGTGAGTGATTAGATAATAGCTATATGACACTATTTGAATATGTTGTAGATCAGCGCTTATGGAACACCCAAACCCAGTCCACAAGTCTCAGAGGACAGAGATTAGGTAGCTAGTATGGGTGACATTGCCCAACAATGTCAACAGAGGAGGAATAATCTGCTTTAAAAGTGGAGAGAAATTAGTATGACTCTTAGCTAATTGCTAGCAACACACAAGCAATGCTAGGATTTGTTGGGAGAAAGACAGATTTACAAACTGCAGTGAATTCCTGTTTTCCGACTGCCCTATAAAACATACAAAAAAATACAAAACAATCCAATATCCTTGGGCCATCCCCGTCCTAAACCATAACCCCTAACCTTAATCATAACCCTTGCCAAACCCTAATCCAAACCTTTACCCTTGCCTTAACAATTTTAGCAAGGACCCCTTTTACACTTCCAAATCCAGAACTGAGTCCGCATCTCATTTCCCAGCAGGCTGATGTTGATTTATGAATGGGGCATTACATAAGTAGCAAGGTACTCTGAACACTAGAGGGAGGGCTACAATTAATGTCATGGAGCCTCTTATATTGTCACCTCTTCATCTTGCGAGTTCTGTGGCTGACCAGGCAGGCAGGCCTGCAGACAGTCCCCTTGAGAGCATTCCGTTCCGAGGTCAAATTGAGTCACAATGGTGGAAAATATTACTCTTAGATGGATGATGCTGTCCTTCAGGTGTATCATCTGTTCACTCAGGCTTTTAGCCATAGTGTACTGCTCTATAATATAACCTGCTCAAGATTCCACTGTCCGTCTAAACCCCCTCTGCAGTCACATTTGATGTGTCATTCTGCTTAGTGTTATTCATGGTCAAATTTGTCATAGATTGAAAATAATTTCTGTTTAGTTTCATTTTTTCAAAGCTATAAAGCCAGGTTAAAGCCATTGTGTCAGCATGGGGAGAGAAGTGCTGCCACTGACCAGATCTAGGCTTCCACTACAGAGGCTCATGAGACAGGGTAAAGTCAAAACAAAATAGCTTTATTGCCTATGAAGTTTACAACCTAAAGAATCAATAATGAATAAAATGTAAATATTCAGCAACACAAACATGCGAACAGAGCTACCTGCTCTCAGTCCTCTCCTCTAAACCAGTTTTTCCCAACTCGTCCTTCAGTACCCTCAACAGCTCACATTTTTTTGTGAGCACACCTGATCAACTTGTCAACTAATCATCAAGCCCTCAATGAGCCCCCGCATAAATCAAACTAGCGTAATTTTAAAAATCCCGTAAAATCTGTTAGTTTAAGAGAGATCTGTTTTTTTTTGTTGCATTGGATGAGTCTCTATTCGCCGATTTCGCACTTCCGCATCTGCAGGGTGAAGGGTGACAGAGCTAAAGTGGTGTTTGTCAGACCATGAGACATCCCGAAAATCGTTCTTCTCACAAAATCTTCTGTAGAGTCCAAATATTATGATCTCACCAACACGTACTGTACATTTCGGTTGTTCTACTCTAGGACACCCACAGGCCTCTCAAGACGTGTCTGAAGGTCCCCGGTACCAGTTTAAAATATTTAAGTATATATGGAGAATGTTTAGTGCCAAAAATAAGGGGTATCTCTCAGATATAGGACAGACACTTCAGAACAAACTTCTTTAGATTTTATTTTGGTGGGGGGACTACCTGTTGTTCCATGTAGTGAATCTGTTATTCAATGCGTTTGAATGGGCTAATAGCAGTAAGGCCAAAACATTTTTTTCATCAAATATTATTTTTATACTTCAAGGAGTTTTAATTTAGCTATTTGATTTGGAATTTTATCTTTGGTATGACCTTTAAAAAAAAAATCCATATAGTTTAGTAGACTACCCCAGCATGAGCGTTCCAGGCTGACTACATGTCTAAAGTTACCCGTTAAGTTTCTACCCCACAAGACACCACACCATAAAAGTTGCTTTTTCAGTTCAAGTCTACTTCAGAAGCCCTAAGTATAATAAAACACATATTAATCCACTGCCCATTCAAAGAATGAAGTGAACTGCCTTTGTCTACCTGGAGGAGGTCAGACTGTTCTCCACAATATCCCCTGTCCATGCTGTGTATTTTGATTCAGAGAACTTTCCCACAATCTAGCAATTACACTGTCGCTCCCTGGCCTTGTTTATGTCTCAGCACACTGTTCTGCCCATGATTACAGCATGTCCATGTTTGTTCCAGCTCAAGGAGACAGTGCTATCACTGTAAGTGCAACACAACAGAGGACTAGGTTGTTTTCCGCAGGGGGAGGTAAAACAGGCCTATAAGTAACTGTAGTTGGTAATATAATACCATTACACATACATGCGCACACATGCACGCACGCACACACACACACCCACTCACACAGAGACACCCCCAGAGAGGCAGTGAGGCACATAAACACACACATATGCACACATATACCCACACAGAAAGACACACACATAATAGCGTAGCTTATAATGTCAGGTGGTCTGTGTCTAAGTGATGTTTTCCCTATCCTAATGAAAGGCCATGAGAAAGACCTGGCTGTGATAAACACCCATTGTTCGTCTTATATCTTTAAGAGCAGGTTATTGTGATGATATAAGGATTGTGAAAGCTGTGTTTACTTATGGCCTCATTCCCTGTCAAATAGTTGCTCTGTTTCCTTTACCTTGTGACATTCCCTAATCCTATCATTTTGCTTGTTTGCTTGTTTGACCCTTCAATTTATAGAGTTAGGGTCAGAGGGCAATGTACTATTGACCTTAGGGTCAGGGAAGAAAGAAAATAGATATCAAATTAAGCCAACAGCCATTTGTTTGGTATGGTATAGAACATCTACCAGGCTTCCTGGTGATCAGGTATGACAATTGCTGTGAGTACATGTGTATAAATGTTTCATGTAATGCTTATAAAGGCTTTTTAAGAGCCTTATATGGTAACCTAGAATGACGCTGCATGATTTTGCTCTTTGTGGTTCTATTTTTGGGTCACTGATCATTCATTGGTAAATACTGATATGGAGGCAGAGGATTCTGTTTCACACAGATAGAGGGGAGTTCTATATTCAATAGTGACAACAGCAACATTAGATCCATCATGGCCGTCGAAACACTTAATCATCCGTTATTTGTCTCTCAATGAGGACACACTGTCAGAGTATGACATCAAGAAAAACTCGCATCAAGTGGATGGATATCTATTATTGCTCAGAAATAGTCTCACTATTGTTATTTTACTACAGCTCTTTAATAATGTGTTACTTTTATTTCTTATTCTTATTTTTTTTGTAGATATCTTTTTTAAACTGCATTGTTGGTTAAGGGCTTGTAAGTAAGTATTTCACTGTAAGGTTGTTGTATTTGGCGCTTGTGACAAATACAATTTGATTTGATTTGATTTCTCTAGAGAGAAAAAAACAACAGTCTCAACATTAAAACATGTAGAAATATTTGAAAGAATAGATATAACAATGATATTTTGATTACTGTTATTATTCTTCGTAGTAATAGTGGTATTATTTCAAATTACACACACTTCAAATATCTAGATGTACGCATGATATATAGTTTCATTTTCACGTTTTAAGTTTTTATTAGACGTATGTAGAGGATACACATGGTATACACTGTCCAATAAAATGCTTACTTACAGTCTCCTTCTCGACAATCAACAACAATAATAAATAATAGAAGATAAGAATAGGAACATACAGTAAATGTCTCAGTAGAATAGAATACAATTTATAGTCCAAAATGTACACATTTATCAGAGAAGGGAGCATTGGGGGACAAGTGTTTAAATTTAGCAGTATTAGCAATAGTAAATAAGAGTCTGGTTGCAGCATTTGTGTGTGTTTGTGTGTGCGCGTGCGTGCTTGAGAGAGAGTGTGGATGTGTGATATAGGATAAATTATGCTTAAAGGACCATTAGCTTTCGCTAACCCATCCAGGCAGTAGTAGTGACCTATACATTACACCCCATGCTGGTTAACAAGCCATATATAAATATCCTAAAGTGACATTTTGGGGAAAGGTTTATGGGTCGTGGTGGGGGCTGTGCTATTGCTGCTCAAGAGCCTGCTGCTCTTAGAATTAACTGGCAATGGGCCATGCCCTCATGATTCTGGGAGATTCAAAGACCAAAGCACCTCCCCTTTAATACTGTTGAAAAGGAACTTACAGCAAGTGACTTGATCATCTCAAACTCTAATTGGCACAAAGGGCAATCCGAGCCGGCTGTGCTGAGAGAGTGGATCATTAGCAAACGAGGAAAGTGACAGAATAGATGAAGAACAGTCGGATTAGCCTAGCTGTGTGTGTTCTGTGTGTGTTTTGAGATTGCCTTGGCGATAGCAGAGAACAGATGTGTTAGACTGCGGCACTATCATTAGAGTGGTGACAGGAATGGGCAGAGGTTCAAATCTGGTACCTTCATACAAATCTTTCTGTCATCCTTAAAGCATGTGAAATCAAATCCCCCTTCTCCTTCTCACTTGGACTGCAGCTAATATTATGGGTTGTTGATATCCTTTCTACTTTGGGCAAGATGATGCTGTAGATGACTGCTTTTGGGTTAGATGACGATATTGACTTTTTGTCTATACTTTGGGAGTGTTGACTTTGAGACCCTGTCTATTCTAAGATAATGACAGAGATATGCAGTACTTTGTGTAAGAGAAGAGGGTAGAAAGAAGTTATTATTTTGGTAAAAGTGATTTTAGAGACCAATTCAAGTTATGGAAAGATGGTAGAGATCCATTGAGACCGGGAAGATAACATCGAGGCATATGTTATTTTGGTGTTCCACAACACAGTCTGACATCTTTGCAATTCCGCTCATATTTTTACACATTAAAGGCTACCCCGTTGCTTTTCGTCACTCAACGCTCCTCTCTCAGTGCAGGCGGAATCATTGCTCAATCTGACGTAAGACCCTAATAAGATTTTGACTAGTCATTTCAAACTGTAACGATCAATTATATTAAGAAAAAGCAGGCTATCTCACCCCATAACCTAATCAATGTTTCTCTCTTTAAGAAGTTCAATCCATCCTCTCTTAAAAACAATCACATCATGATACACTGGTTGTCAGTTCCAAAACTCTGATACTCTGTAAGTGACAATCTCTTTGATGAAGAGTGTGAGGTAGGATGCTTGTCCTGCTGGCAGCCAGTTAGAAAAGTCAATCAAGTTAACAGCCTCTTTTGATTCAGTCGTTGAATTCAAATTTTGACAAGAACACAGGTTTGACCGATGACTACACTGGCCTTACTGGTAGAGCAAAACCTTTAGAGGTGAAGGGTTAACACTTACAATTATATGCTTTTCTCGCTTGTGGTGCAGAGAGTTACAGCACCAACACACAGGTGTAATGAATGAACTCAGAGGTGTGTATATATATACCATATATGTGTATGTTTGTGTGAATCTCACGTTGTCTTGACAAAGGTCTCCGATCGAAACATTGATAAAAGATTCTGCAGAGGAAAAACAGTGTTGTTCAGGAGACTTTGTATTTCAATACCAACTAAAGGAACCCTGTAGCAGCAATGACAAATGTAATATTCAGGTTCCGGTAGAGATGTGTTTGAATGTATAGTCTGTACAATTTATCTACTGCTATGCAATACTAGTTTCAGTAAGTAACAAAACAAACTTGCATTTACAGTTGCTAAAACATTGACTCAATAATAACTATTTTCTACTTTGACAACACCCTCAGCAACTGCTTGTCACATGCGTCGTAAACAACAGCTGTAGACTAACAGTGAAATGCAGTGACTAAGATAGAGGAACTCCTATACAACATGTCTTTGTATGTGTATACACTTAAAAAATAAGAGTTATATCGCTTGCTTCATCTATGGAACCCCCAAAAGGTTCTATATAGAACCTTTTTTCTATGAGGGTAAGGTAGACAGACCTGTCTGACCTGTCTTCTATAACGTAAAAGCTATACATTAACACACAAAACTAGACCTCTTCATGTGGGCCCACCTTCCTTTATAGGCTATAAACAGAACAACCCTAGACTGGATCTATACCCCCAACTTGCTTTCAGTCAATAGCATGAATAGTCGTCACAGAGTAGCTATGGTAGGCTATAAAATTGACAGTGCTTTATTTGTGAAATTATTATTCTGATGTGAATACAGAAAAAGTGGAAGGTCAGAAACCGTCTTTTCCACCACCCTCAATCCCAAGACAGACGTTTATAGTGGAGGCTATTATAAGGAGTCTTTTAAAGACGTTGATTACTGACATTTCAGGGCAATACGTCACATTACATCTTATATTGAGAAAATACTCTGATGAAGTTATAGGCTTAAGGGTTAAAAATTGTAACCGTACTATCTTCTAGATTGCTTATCTATATGGGTGGGCCCATGATACAAACAGGATAGGCTACTTTTTAAGAAAGCATAAAGTCAGATGGAGTGAGCAGTGCATAGGTGTTCAATCACAGCTAGATTTGTCCTACTTTTTCTTTTTTTATCCTATCCTCCAACAGTTATCAGACGTATGGTGCGGTGCGTAACAGCGCTCCGCTAGGTTGCCTTCCGTCTATTTACAGTCAGCGACTGCGCAAAGCCTAGCTTGTAGGCTACTACCTAAGGTGGGAGGACTTCGGAGGAGGGTACATTATCGACTTACTCTACTTAAATAAGAGATTGCACATAGAAGTGGAGGTTATGGGGGACTGAACTGCATCCATTAACCCGACATCACGGAGGGAATTCCCTGACACGAATGCACTAAATGCAATTGGAGTGAATGGGAAAATACACCGTCAATGGGTAGATTGCCGGTATATCGCGTTCTTGTACCTCAGTGATACACATATGCCGGTTTTCTCTTCGCCATCCAGAATCTTGGTTTGGTGACTCACTCTTCGTTCGTTCATTTTCTGGATTTCGTTGCCTGCCCGGTGAGGAGTAACCTACATAATGAAGTTCAAGCCGAACCAGACCAGAACTTATGATGGCGAGGGCTTCAGGAAACGAGCGGCATGCTTGTGCTTCAAGAACGAACGTGAAGAAGAGGTATAACGTTAGATGGTTATATTTCTCTATGACAGTTCAGGGGACCGATACTGTCCTGTCTTTAAAACCAAACCACTGTTCTCGGCTATATCCTACATTTGTTAATATTTTATCTATATTTGCCAATTGTAATAGACTTAAATATGTTTTTATTGTGGTTTTACCACTTAATTACTGTCGTGCGGGGGGCTGTCTTGCCCGTGTCTGAAATAAATGCTTCTGCGGGTTTTTCAAACCTAATGATTAGAGAAGTAGGCTTGATGGTTAACAACCCCCCCGCCAAAAAAAACCCAGGAGTGTTATAGTCTATTTATACGCTTTTTAGCCTACGTTCCATGCCTTTTGGAATACATCCTCAGTGGTGTTGTGTGACTGCCCGCGGCTATCCAGTTTGGGCTAGTTTGAGAGAAATGCAAGGGGGTCGAGGCGCTCTGTTGCATGTTTCATTTGACGGGCGGGACATCAGTCCAGCCATTGCTACATTGTATGACGATACCACTGTACTAATGCATACGAGTTTAAATACTAGTAACAATATCACCGCCATCATTTTACACCTTATAATCTCTGCTGCCTCATAAAAATGAAATGAAAATGCGTTATTGATGAAGTGGCCATTTTGTAAGACAGGTTTTCAAGTATCCTAGGCTGAAACCAAAGGTAGTCTACTGAAAAGTAGTCTCAATCAAGGCTTTGCTTTTATATTTCTGGTTTGAGAGAATATTCTTAACAAACTGCTGTAGACCTAGACATATTCCTCGTAATAGTTTCTGATTTTTAACGGGCTTCACCATAGCCTACGTACCACCATGATGCAAGCGTTCACTGTCTATGGTTTGACAAAATGGACTATCTACCCCAAGTCAATTTCCCCGAAATTATAACAACATATAGGACTCGTTTCACACATGTTTTATTTTTTTTAAACATTTGATTAAATCGGAAGCAATTATGTCCATGTAATTGGCTATATTGTTGTGCATGTGTCCTTTCAGTCAATATAGCATGTTCCAATTGTTTCTGCCTAGGTCTATTTAAATGTTTAAAGGCACAATTTATACAGATATGACTTATATCTTCTACCGTAACAAGTTAAATTGGCCCACTTTATCATAACCAAAATCTGTGGACCTATTCCATTGTGATGTGTTACTATTTTTATTTAAACTGCATTGTTGGGTAGGGCTTGTAAGCAAGCATTTCACGGTAAAGTCTACACCAGTTGTATTCTGCGCATGTGACAAATACAATTTGATTGATTTGATTTGTTGTCATAGGAGACTTAGTAAGCAAATTATGTCATTTTTCAGTGCATGAACTAAAATCGAGAATACTATTAAGGCGGGTCATTATTGTAAAAGTGGCTATGCTTTTCATCTCTTACTGAGCCACACGCCTTGTTTATGAACAGCTCCTACATTTGGATTTGTACTGTCTGATAGAAATCCAAATCTGTATCAGACAGTTCAAGACACTGCAGCCTCTGACTTCCCTGCACCACTGTTATGCAATAAATAAGCTGCAGACTTTATCTGTCTGTCATGAAGAACTCTATCAGAGCACTCAAGTATTTGTACCACACACACACACACACACACACACACACACACACACACACACACACACACACACACACACACACACACACACACACACACACACACACACACACACACACACACACACACACACACACACACACACACACAGAGAGAGGTGGCCTGAAGGAGAAACTGTTGTCCCTCCCTCATGTATAGCCGGTTCTTTCAGGAACAAGGAATAGAGATATATCAGTTTGCTGTGTGTCAGTGTGTTCCATGCCATAGGCACATTGCATTGTGGTAGGGCAGCTGGGTAGCTGGAAGGCTTTCTCACTGAGTTATATTAATGAGACTGCCCAATCTCAGTCTCAATACTGCATCCCAATCTCCCTTTTGATTTTTACTTGGGAAATGTTTATTAACATTCATGCAATCGTGTTGCTGATATTTCATTTGTGATGCTATAAAACAAGTAAACCTTTGTGTAATATCTTAGCTTGTTTTAATATTTAAGATACCTGTGGTGGAACAAATGGAGACCATCTTCAATCACCCACTTGTGTCTCTGGTCAAGGATATTGTTAGGTCAAGAAATGCTTCGCCTGTGTCTGTTCAACTGTTATACTGAGCTGTTGTAATGTATAGAGCCCATCCCCAGGAACATCTTTACAGAGTTTGCTCTGGGACTGTCCAGCTACTCTGTCGTATTTGCATGAACTCGTTAAGCCTGAATAGGAGAAAAGCCTCTGTGGCTCCTGAGTGGCCGATACTGTCTATGCCAATACTCCTGTCTAAAACTTCAGACCTCCTTAGGCTGGCATGTGGGAGACTGGTTTATTCGACAGCCACAGTGTTGCTCCTCCGAGAAAGTAGGTGTTTATTTCCCCCCTGAGATTCCTGGCCCGTTTAGCAGGCTTACAAAACACACTGGAATCTCGCTGGGAGACCCTGCTCTATTCCCTTTGCCCCCCCCCATCTGCACCTGACCTTTGACCTAACTAATATGTTGGTGTGGGGTTTTGCTCCTCACTGTGCCGAGTGTTCCTCAGTGGCATGATTTTTCAGTGGGACATACCTTGTTAGCCTAAGCTGTTGACATAAATGACATGAACATTTGTATATTGCATGAATTTATATGAGGTGCCGACAAGCCTTATGTCTTTCCTGGAATTAGTTAAATTCGTAACATTTCATATCCAACCACATTTTGAGCAAGAAATAGAAAAAATAGGACATAAAGTGAGGCAAAAATAACACTGGCAGGATGTATAACTAGGTTTGTTTTGTAAACTCCACAGCAGACACTGTCAAACACAGTGACATCCCTGAGCAGCTTAAAGCCTTGCTCCCCCAAAAATATATTTGCAAAAGGCACACAACGGTGCCCCACCCCCATATTTAAACACAGACAGTACCCCCCCAACACACACACAAACACTTGTGTACACACATGTACACTCACATTCTGAAGCGTTAGCAGTCTGTTATAAATAGGTTAGTAGGTTCATTCTATCTCCATGGTTTAAGGCTTTATAAAACTAAGCAGACAGTCTGGTCTACGTCGCTGCTTCAGTTGGATCCCCTCATCTGTATGTGGCGCCCGTAAATATCGCTAACCGTCCCACTCCCTGTCCACCCTCCATCCCCTCTTAGCCCGGGACGAGCCAGGTGAGATGTTGGCTCAGTTAAGGCCCGGGAACATGACATGGTGACCCAGAGTGGAAGGGTGACACGTGCCGTATCCACTGGATGGCCTCTCTTGGCCACTTGACTTGTCACTACCTGGCTCCTGGCTCAGGCAAAAACGGGTCTGCTCCAGCAATCCCACAATCCCATTAGAGCAGCACAGAGGAGTGTCAAAGCGGAGCTGCTAGCTGATATTACATGGCTGTCAGGCTGACACACTGGTCCCGTATAGAGGGGTCTGGATGGGGAAAAGATGGAAGGTGAAAGCCACATTAGCTGCAGCTGACGCTGCATCACTGTCATATGTCGTATTCGACTGACTTGAGTTGGATGTTTCCTCAGCATGGTGAAAGAGACAACTGAGCAACTATGAGCCCCATAGTTCATGAGTGTGTGTGTGTGTGTTTAGGTCATGTGTGTGTATTGCATCATGAAAATGCAGATATAGGCTCATTCAATCTGTTCGGATTGTTGTACACGGCAGACTGTCGTGTAATTTAAGCTCAGGCACCTGCTTTGATGCTCCCAAAAGGACCTGATCTGGGTCAATCGATTAGCAAAGGTGGAGCAGAGGGCCCTGTGGTGGAGCAGAGGGCCCTGTGGTGGAGCAGAGGGCCCTGTGGTGGAGCTGGACTCACAGAACTATTGTGTTTTCTGTTCCAGGTCTTGCTGGTGAGCAGCAGTCGGCACCCGGACCAGTGGATTGTCCCAGGTGGAGGGATGGAGCCTGAGGAGGAGCCCTGTGGCGCAGCGGTCAGAGAAGTGTTTGAGGAGGTGAGTTCACCTGTCATCATCATCATCATCATATACAGGAAAGATCCAATCATTCTGAAAGTTATATTGTTTTTGTGCATCTCTGAGCGATGTTCTGTCAATTCCCGGGGTCATTTCATGTTTTCATATGATGCAAAACCTTTTCAGATACACATAAAAATTAAAGAATGACCTGGGAGTCGATAGAGCATCGCTCAGAGATGCACAAAAACAATATCACATTCAGAATGATTGGATCTTTACTTGAATCCAATCAATCATCACCATAATCATCAGTGATGATGAAATTGAAAAGAATCCCAAAGTGGGTGTGTAACTAATAGCTATATGCACGCACAAAACACACATTGATCTGATGGTCATTCATTGATTTGTCTGTAAAGAACATGCCTTTTAGTGATGGGTGAGACCATTGTAATGTGTTAGTTGTAAACTCTGGCTTCAAGTCATGTAGTGATCATGTCATCTATATGAGTATCAAAAGTATTGCTGGCCCCTGATTGGTCATTTAAAGGCAACGTGCAGACCCTACATTTTCTCATATACACTATGAGAGAGATAGAGAGAGAGAGACACTCTATAATTCACCACTGCCTTCCTTGTGGCATGTGACTGACCTTGTCGATCTCCTGGGATATCTCACTGGCACTTCACAGCATGTCCTCTCCAAAGTGGCTTCACAGCTAAAAAGGGTTCCATTCTGAGAGACTTGATGTATGCAATGATAGTGGGTGACGGGAACTCACTTATGACATGACACAATTGGGAGGTACATTTTGGTGGGTCCAAAGTGAGTTTGTAGAGAAAGGACTGAGGAGCTCGTGGTATTCCAAAGGTCCAGCTGGTGGGAAACCTAACGTACTTGGGTACGTCAGCAGGCTAAACTTGGCTCCCTGCTGGATTCCAGCACATTCACAGGTCCTAAAGCCTGTCCAGTGGACGTGGGCAGATTCTTTGTGAAGCTTGATAAATGGGCAGCAAGGGGAATAGGGGATGGGTCATGTGTTTTTTTGGAAACCGTAACCTCTGATTTTGACCTCTAAATATACAGCAGGACTGGGTTTGTGTTGTGATATTCAATCATGTTATATTGGTCAACGTGTTCTGATCACACACACACACACACACACACACACACACACACACACACACACACACACACACACACACACACACACACACACACACACACACACACACACACACACACACACACACACACACACACACACACACACACACACTCTCTCTCTATCTTCACATCTCAACACACTCCTAACTCCAGTCAAAGGTTTTCATTCTAAACCCCCACACAGTATTGTCAAGTATTGGGATTTCTCTACTTTCCTTTTTAATCTAACACAAGTGTTTTGGTTTGTCAAATAGCCATAGGCCCAATACTTCATCTCACATCCCCCTAATGCCTCTCTCCTCTCTCCCACCAGGCAGGAGTGAAAGGCAAGTTGGGACGTCTCCTAGGTGTGTTTGAGGTAAGGTGTGACTCTGGGCTGACAGTAATTATAAGACGGTTACATTTTTACTCCCTGAAAAACTCATTGCTCTCTTGTGTAAATTGTCACATGAATGGAATTCAAGAATAAAAAATCAGTCGATTTGGTTGATGCCTAGTCAAGGGTTGATAAACTACCCTAAAGCATGTGCCCCCTCTGAAAACAGCTGTTTTTTCTTGAGGTGCCACAGGTAGAGATTCTTCCAACCTGAATTTTGAAATGTAGTTTTCTTTTCAACTTTACAGCAGAATCAAGACCGAAAGCACCGAACATACGTTTACGTATTGACCGTGACGGAGACATTGGAAGCATGGGAGGACTCGGTCAACATAGGTGAGTTTATGGTCACATGACATCAGGACTAGAGGTCGACCGATTAATAGGCATGGCTGATTCATTAGGGCCAGTTTCAAGTATTCATAACAATCGGTCATCTGTATTTTTGGACGCCGATTATGGCCGATTACATTGCATTCCACGAGGAAACTGCGTGACAGGCTGACCACCTGTTATGCGAGTGCAGCAAGGAGCCAAGGTAAGTTTCTAGCTAGCATTAAAAAAAAAATCAATCTTCACATAGTTACTAGTTAACTACACATGGTTGATGATATTACTAGGTTAACTAGCTTGTCCTGCGTTGCGTATAATCAATGTGGTGTCTGTACATTATTTATTGAATCACAGCCTACTTTGCCAAACGGGGGATGATTTAACAAAAGCGCATTCGTGAAAAAAAGCACAATCGTTGCACGAATGTACCTAACCATAAACATCAATAACTTTTTAAAAATCAATACACAGAAGTATATATTTTTAAACCTGCATATTTAGTTTTAAAAAATTAATGTTAGCAGGCAATATTAACTAGGGAAATTGTGTCACTTCTCTTGCGGTCATTGCACACAGAGTCGGTATAAGCAACAGTTTGGGCTGCCTGGCTGGTTGCAAACTAATTTGCCAGAATTTTACGTAATTATGACGTAACATTGAAGGTTGTACAATGTAACAGGAATATTAAGACTTAGGGTTGAATACAGAAGGGTTCTGTATTTCACTGAAAGAATAAACGTTTTGTTTTCGAAATGATAGTTTCTGGATTTTACCATATTAATGACTTGAATTCCTGTGTTTATTATATTATAATTAAGTCTACGATTTGATTGAGCAGTCTGACTGAGCGGTGGTAGGCGGCAGCAGGCTTGTAAGCTTTCATTCAAACTTTACTGTGTTTTCCAGCTGCTCTTAGCAATGCTTTCTTCGCAGTTCTGTTTATGACTTCAAGCCTATCAACTCCTGAGATGAGGCTGGCAATACTAAAGTGCCTATTAGAACATCCAATAGTCAAAGGTATATGAAATACAAATGGTATAGAGAGAAATAGTCGATTCATCATAATTCCTATAATAATTACAACCTAACACTTCTTAACTGGGAATATTGAAGAACTGGGAATATTGAACCACCAGCTTTCATATGTTCTCATGTTCTGAGCAAGGAACTTAAACGTTAGCTTTTTTACACGGCATATATTGCACTTTTACTTTCTTCTCCAACACTGTGTTTTTGCATTATTTAAACCAAATTGAGCATGTTTCATTATTTATTTGAGACTAAATAGATTTTATTTATGTATTATATTAAGTTAAAATAAAAGTGTTCATTGTTCATTCAGTATTGTTGTCATTGCCATTATCAGCCGATTAATCGGTATCGTCTTTTTTTGGTTTTGGTCCTCCAATGATCAGTATCGGCATTGAAAAATCATAATCCGTCGACCTCTAATCAGGACTTCAATGTCTAGTATAATAATATGTTTTTCCAGGAAGGATATTGCCAGTTCCAACAGGCCTCACATAATAAATAATGAAATCCCACTCACTGACTAAAAGGCCTGGGATTGCAGAAAACAAGCAACAAACAAGTTCAATATTTTTCCAATAATATCCGGCATCACCTAATCTAAAGTTTGGAGTCATAACACATAAATTCCAAAGTGGCTGATTAAGACTCAACTTATGCTGCTAACAGCTAAATCACACCAGCCTGCTGGCTTTGGAGAGGTGGACTAAAATAGCTGGTAAAAGGTAGAGTAAAATGTGAACGTGCGATTGGATTACCGAGCAGATGAAATCCATTAATCATCCTTTAGACTTAATCAGTCTTTTTCCTGGGTGGCTGGAGCTTTCAGTCCTTATAGATCTTACAGTAGGCAGAATATCAGCCTCAGTCTTTCTTTCGGTTTTGTTTACCGACTTAACCGCACCAATATTTGTTCCTTTGCACTAATAGTCCTCATTCCCGTTAACACACAGGATTACCAAACATGGGCTACAACTTGTTCCTAAAAAAGAATGTTGTTAAAGCATGCCACTGTGAATGACCTTTAAATGAGCTCATGTCTATGGCCTCATCTTCACGCAATAACACTGTAGCTGTTGTTAGAGATAATCAATGTATTCTGATAACATCTATTCTGGAAACATGTATTCAAACGGGCTATTAGCACCCTTCACAAGACTTTAGGTAGGCTGAAATGAATAGGGGCAATTTGAATGTTTAGATGACAAACGTTGGGCATGTTTGCAGATTGGTAAGGGGATACCTGAATATTTTATTGACAGTGACACATGGGGTTGATCCTGATCCCATTTCTTTGTGAGAAGATCCCCATCCCTCAAAGGGCAAATGTCACACT
The DNA here is from genome assembly GCF_023373465.1 of Oncorhynchus keta. NCBI lineage: Eukaryota > Metazoa > Chordata > Actinopteri > Salmoniformes > Salmonidae > Oncorhynchus > Oncorhynchus keta. The sequence goes on along the minus strand of NC_068453.1, from coordinate 22,841,786 downwards.
AAGTTCATGTGGAAAACCCCAGTAGTTCTGAATGCTGATTGGTTATTGGGAGTGTATTAAAGACCCCCCCTGTGGTCAACAGCAGGAATGATTGACACTCAGTCTCTGTCTCCCCCTGCAGGTCGTAAACGGGAGTGGTTCACAGTGGACGAAGCCATCAAAGTCCTGCAGCACCACAAGCCGGACCACGCTGAGTATTTGAAGCGGCTTCATCTCAGCTGCTCTCCAACTAATGGGAACTCCCTGCTCCCCAGCCAGCCCCCTAATGACAACTTCCCCCGTTACGGCCCCCTCACGACAGGATCTGTTCTGGGCCCCTCGCGCAGATAGGACTGGCCCCTTCCCACGCCTATGAACTATCTTCTACCTGTACAGATACACTGAAAACGGACATTTTGCATGAATATACAAATCCTCAGAGTCACGGCTCACGCCACATGTATGTAAATTACTGAATACTTGGACAAACCAAAGCCATACTTGGAACTGTGTCTGGATGATTCAGTTAAGGAATGCCTTTCAGTAACGTCTTTAAGAATGTTCTATTGGGGTCAATTGTATTATTATTTTCATCCATAATTAAGTAAATCACACAACATGGCTGCCACAGAAAATGGGTCATTGGCTGACAATAGGATGGAAAATGGCAGTGTCACTGGACCTCGGGAGCTGAAGCAGTGTTGACAACAAAGAGATGCTACCTCAGTTGGACGAGCACTGGAAGGATGTTTCAGCACGGTGTCAGATTCCCTTTGGCTGGCGTTTAACCTGTACAAACAAACTACAGCTCAAAAATATGACTGTTTACCTACTTCAAGTAGTACCATACTGTGTGGGCAGAAGACAAGGGCTCACTATTGTCCCTCCCCGTTCACCTCAGTAATTGGTGCTCTTCTTCAAGTTTAGCTGTAAAAACAACATATTTAGAATTTCTTATATGGAGAATTTCACATTTAATTGCCTTGAATTGTGTTGCCTTGATTGTCATCAGTTTCTCCATCTATCATCATCATAAATAACAATAATTTGATATACTAATTTAATTTTTAACCCCCGCCCCATATATGATCTGGTCAAACTTCAAAAGAGTATCTTTACTAGTTGATGGCAGGCCCTCTTTAATATAATAATATCTATATTTCATAAAATTTCCAGAAATGATGTCTCCTCAATGCTGAGATAATGTACCTTAATCCACAGTTGAGCATCTTGTCTGACTGCTGAATGAGCATTGAACCCCCCCACACAGGGGACCTGTAAATACTCTGCTGCAGAGAAGTGTAGAGTTGTGTGTCTGGTTAACAGAAATGCAACCATATTAACTTTCATATTTGCAATTGTTTTTCTATTGATGTAAAAAAAAAAAAAAAGTGTTTCATGGAGAAAATGCTGTGCCATGTAGTGAAGGTGTGACAGTAAACCTTTTCCTCCTTTCAGTTCCACCTGAGAACAGAGATGAGATGACATGGAACAACGAATAGGGAAGTAGTCTGAAATAGAGAGGGAATGGATGGAAATGAGTGCTTTCCGTGTTAGATTCATGGTGGAACGACACTGATGGTTAGGCTGAACATGGAAATGTTCTTACCATGGACTTGGATGTGAGATATTGTAGTTGAGAAATTGTAGTGTTTTACTGGAGATCACACAAACATAAGTGGTTTCACTTTTTAATCTTATCACTCAACCACTATCTCACCCAGACTCCCAGCATTCATTTTATCACAAGAATACCCCTCTGAGGCAGACATGGTCAAATACATACCAGTATGTCAACTTTCAAATACTTGAGGTATTGCTGGGTGGGCGGAGTTTGTACTTTTGGGATTATTCCATTGGTTCAATTTTACTAGGTAAGCTAAATCAAGAGCACTGTATTTTACAAGTGTACTTGACCAGGGTCTGCCCTTGTGGAAAATGCTTGTTTTAATTTGAGCTCATGCTTCATCAAAGCAGTTTTTTGGGAGGCAGTATTTAGGAGCAAGTAAATAACCCAAGAAAGTGTTAAAAGATGAAGGTGGGGTCTATTGTGAGTTTGATATTGACCCTTCTTAAAATCTGTTGCATGAAAAGATTTCACCGGCCTGTCTGATTGGACAGTCATCTGGCTGGTCCAGTCTTTCTATAAAACCTGTCATTGGATAATGTCTGCCACTTGGCCAGACTACATGTGTTGTTTGTTGCATACATTGTGTCTGTGTGACAAATAAATATCGATCCTGTGCCAAATTACAAATGTTTGGTATAATTGGCCAGGCAGAATGATAAAGTCAAAATCTACTTACTCTAGCCATGTCTAATACATGATAATAATAATTGGTACATTTGGTAATGTTCTAAGGATTTCAAAACAACATGGTTATTCATGAAACTATCACCTTGAATCAGTTGTATTTTTTATGGATATAACAATTTATGGAGATTGGATTGATGCATACTGGTACACTACATTCAGGAAGGAATGTAAGGACATTAATGCTATTTGTTCTGAATTTTACCTTCTTTTTTAAAACATTTGCAGGGGAAAAGTGGAAAATGTACAGCAGCTGTAGTTTTATTTTGAATTAATTACCCCCATGGTCCCTTATTACTGACACTAAACAGTCCCTGTATAATGAATGGGTGGGGGACTGCTGTGAATGTGTGCTGATCAACTTTGTTCCAGGCACTCTCGCACTAAGGTGTCTTATAGAACTCACTTGTTTATCAATGCAAACAGAATTTCCTTTATGACCATATGAACAGTGAAATTGGATAAAGTAGATTGAAGACTATTCTGTTTGGAATAATAATGAATTAAAAGGGAATTACTTGACTCCATTCTGTCTGTAATGTCTGTACTGTATCTACTCATTTTGTTCAGTGTTTTCCCAGTCTTTTGGTAGGTTGTTGGTGCATGGTTGTGTGAGGGAGGTGTTAGTGGGTGGGGTCAGGTGTTACTTTGTATTTGTTTAAAAAGACAGTATAGAACAGGAAGTCCACAATGATTCTGCATGGAAAGGGACTCAAGATGACCATGTACACTGAACAAAAATATAAACACAACATGTAAAGTGTTGGTCCCATGTTTCATGAGCCGAAGAATATCCCAGAAATGTTATACGCACAAAAAGATAACATCCCTGTTAGTGACCATTTCTCCTTTGCGGAGATAATCCATCAACCTGACAGGTGTGGCATATCAGAAGCTGATTAAACAGCATGATCATTACACAGGTGCACCTTGTGCCGGGGACAATAAAAGGCCACTCTAAAATGTGCAGTTTTGTCACAACACAATGCCACAGATGTCTCAAGTTTTGAAGGAGTGTGCAATTGACATGCTGACTGCAGGAATGTCCACCAGAGCTGTTGCCAGAGAATTTAATGTGCAAATCGGGGGCCTTCCGTGTGGCGCAATGGTCTAAGACACTGCATCGCAGTGCTTAAGGCGTCACTACAGATCTGGGTTTGATCCCAGGCTGTGTCACAGCTGGCCATTACTGGGAGACCCATAAGGCTGTGAACAATTGGCTCAGCGTCGTCCGGTTTAGGAGAGGGTTTGGCAGGCCGAGATTTCCTTGTCCCATTCCGCTCTAGTGACTCCTGTGGCGGGCCAGGCGCATGCACACTGACACGGTCGCCAGGTGTACGGTGTTTCCTCTTACACATTGGTGCTTCCGGGTTAAGAGGACATTGTGCCAAGAAGAAGCAGTGGGGCTTGGCTGGGTCATGTTTCAGAGGACACACGGCTCTCTACCGTACGGGAGTTGCAGCGATGGGACAAGACTGTAACTACCAATTGGATACCATGAAATTGTGGAGAAAAAAGGGGTAAAAAAAAGAAATACAGTTCAAGTCGGAAGGTTACGTACACCTTTGCCAAACACATTTAAACTCAGTTTTTCACAATTCCTGACATTTAATCCTAGTAAAAATGTCCTGTTCTAGGTCAGTTGGGATCACCACTTTATTTTAAGAATGTTAAATGTCAGAAAAACAGTTATTTCAGCTTTTATTTCTTTCATCACATTCCCAGTGGGTCAGAAGTTTACATACACTAAATTAGTATTTGGTAGCATTCCCTTAAATTGTTGAACTTGGGTCAAACGTTTCGGTGAGCCTTCCACAAGCTTCCCACAATAAGTTGGGTGAATTTTGTCCCATTCCTCCTGACAGAGCTGGTGTAACTGAGTCAGGTTTGTAGGCCTCCTTGCTCGCACAAGCTTTTTCAGTGCTGCCCACAAAAGTTCTATAGGATTGAGGTCAGGGCTTTGTGATGGCCACTCCAATACCTTGACTTTGTTGTCCTTAAGCCATTTTACCACAACTTTGGAAGTATGCTTGGGGTCATTGTCCATTTGGAAGACTCATTTGCGACCAAGCTTTAACTTCCTGACTGATGTCTTGAGATGTTGCTTCAATATCTCCACATAGTTTTATCCTCATGATGACATCTATTTTGTGAAGTGCACCAGTCCTTCCTGCAGCAAAGCACCCCCACAACATGATGCTGCCACCACCGTGCTTCACGGTTGGGATGGTGTTCTTCGGCTTGCAAGCCTCCCCCTTTTTCCTCCAAACATAACGATGATCATTATGGCCAAAGAGTTCTATTTTTTTTTCATCAGACCAGAGGACATTTCTCCAAAAAAGTATGATCTTTGTCCCCATGAGCAGTTGCAAACTGTAGTCTGGCTTTTTTATGGCGGTTTTGGAGCAGTGGCTTCTTCCTTGCTGAGCGGCCTTTCAGGTTATGTCGATATAAGACTTGTTTTACTGTGGATATAGATACTTCTGTACCCGTTTCCTCCAGCATCTTCACAAGGTCCTTTGCTGTTATTCTGGGATTGATTTTCACTTTTCCCACCAAAATACGTTCATCTCTAGGAGACTGAATGCATCTCCTTTTCCAAGCTGTTTAAAGGCACAGTCAAATTAGTGTATGTAAACTTCTGACCCACTGGAATTGTGATACAGTGAATGATAAGTGAAATAATCTGTCTGTAAACAATTGTTGGAAAAATTACTTGTGTCATGCACAAAGTAGATGTCCTAACCGACTTGCCAAAACTATAGTTTGCTAACAAGAAATTATGGAGTGGTTAAAAAACGAGTTTTAATGACTCCAACCTAAGTGTATGTAAACTTCCGACTTCAACTGTACAGTGGGGCAAAAAAGTATTTAGTCAGCCACCAATTGTGCAAGTTCTCCCACTTAAAAATATGAGAGAGGCCTGTAATTTTCATCATAGGTACACTTCAACTATGACAGACAAAATGAGATTTATTTTCTACAGAAAATCACATTTTTGTTTTTGTTCTTTAGTTTTTTAATTTTTACCCCTTTTTCTCCCCAATTTCGTGGTATCCAATTGTTGTAGTAGCTACTATCTTGTCTCATCGCTACAACTCCCGTACGGGCTTGATCACCTACAAACAAGCAAGATTTCTGGCTCTCACAGACCTGTAACTTCTTCTTTAAGAGGCTCCTCTGTCCTCCACTCGTTACCTGTATTAACGGCACCTGTTTGAACTTGTTATCAGTATAAAAGACACCTGTCCACAACCTCAAACAGTCACACTCCAAACTCCACTATGGCCAAGACCAAAGAGCTGTCAAAGGACACCAGAAACAAAATTGTGGCATTTCTTTGGGGGGCCGCATAGCCCTCCATGTGCTTGCCAGAGGTAGCCTGACTGTCATTAGGTACCGAGATGAGATCCTCAGACCCCTTGTGAGACCATATGCTGGTGCGGTTGGCCCTGGGTTCCTCCTAATGCAAGACAATGCTAGACCTCATGTGGCTGGAGTGTGTCAGCAGTTCCTGCAAGAGGAAGGAATTGATGCTATGGACTGGCCCGCCCGTTCCCCAGACATGAATCCAATTGAGCACATCTGGGACATCATGTCTCGCTCCATCTACCAACGCCACGTTGCGCCACAGACTGTCCAGGAGTTGGCGGATGCTTTAGTCCAGGTCTGGGAGGAGATCCCTCAGGAGACCATCCGCCACCTCATCAGGAGCATGCCCAGGCATTGTAGGGAGGTCATACAGGCACGTGGAGGCCACACACACTACTGAGCCTCATTTTGACTTGTTTTAAGGACATTACATCAAAGTTGGATCAGCCTGTAGTGTAGTTTTCCACTTTAATTTTGAGTGTGACTCCAAATCCAGACCTCCATGGGTTGATAAATTTGATTTCCATTGATCATTTTTGTTTGATTTTGTTGTCAGCACATTCAACTATGTAAAGAAAAAAGTATTTAATAAGAATATTTCATTCATTCAGATCTAGGATGTGTTATTTTAGTGTTCCCTTTATTTTTTGGAGCAGTGTATATATATATATATATATATTTTTTTTTATGTTTTGCGGGACGGATTAAAGTACGTTGGCTCCCCTTGTGTTAGGGTATGGGCAGGCATAAGCTACAGGCAATAAATAAAATAGCATTTTATCGCCATTCATCTCATGCTTCAGAATTATAATACACAGCCCTATGTCGCAAGGATCTGTACTCAATTCCTGGAAGCTGAACATAGCCCAGTTCTTCCATGGCCTGCATCTTCATCAGACATGTCACCCATTGAGCATGTTTGGGATGCTCTGGATCGACATGTATGGCAGCGTATTCCAGTTTCCGCCAATATCCAGCCACTTCACACAGCCATTGAAGAGGAGTGAGACACCATTCCACAGGCCACAATCAACAGTCTGATCAACTTTATGCAAAGGAGATGTCACACTGCATGAGGCAAATGGTGGTCTGGTTTTCTGATCCACGCCCCTACTTTTTTTTGAAGGTATCTGTGACCAACAGATTCATATCTGTATTCCCAGTCATGTGAAATTCATAGATGTAGTGCCTAATGAATTTATTTCAATTGACTGATATCCTGATATGAACTGTAAATCTGTGAAATTGTTGCATTTATATTTTTGTTCAGGATGGATAACCTGAAGACTACCTACCTCTGTTTAGGTGTCCCAGGTGTCTTTGATGCTGTAGCAGTGTCTTCAGGTGCTCAGGGTCAGAGACAGACTGAACACAATCATCCAGGTCAGAGAAGGCAAGGCTGAGACAAGATGCTGTCTGAGGGTGAGAGAGGCAAACTTCAAGTTAAAATGGAAAAGGAGAGTGCAGTCCAATACCAAATCAACCCCTAGCTCCTACCCACTGGAAATGTGTGAATGTTCAATCCATTGATTCATTTATTAAAGGGGGTTCATTCATTCATAACTGTAAACGCAACATTTTTCACATTTGAATTGATAGGATGAAGATGCAGTCATATCAGAACCTGTGTAAAACTGGGCCCTGTCAGCAACTCTTCCAGCCTGGAGAAGAACTCCCACACCAGAATCTGCAGTGCTGTGTCATACTTAGTACCATACTGCACTGGGAACACCTCCTTTAATGAAAATGTAGAGAGCCATTACACAGTGAGGTGAATGGTCTTGCCTCTAACACTTGTTACTACTAATGTGCATTAGTTTAATAAAATACTTGTTTTATCCATTTGCACTAATATTCTTGATATTTGTCACAGTACCCAACTTGACACACAACAGACACATCACATGCTCAGGAGCATTACATTCCTTTTCGGGTACATGCCTGCCTGCTTGCTCTTCAGGCATAAACAAAACTTTTGCTTGATTATGACACAGAACTACCCAACTTTGGTATAGAAATCATAAAGTGTGACTTTGTGAGATTCAAATGGTATTAGTAATTGACAGGTGTGATACAGGTGTTGCATATCAGAAATGATTGGATAATAAATGGAAACAATGGCAAAAAAAATACCTCATCCAGAAATGTTGCATAATTTACAACAGTGGTTCCCAATCAGGGGTACTAGGAGCCCTGGAGGTACTTGGCCTATCCACAGGGGGTACTTGAGAATACACAGAAACCATAGGCCTACTGTTAAAATGCATGAGGGGGTATTTCAGGGGTACTTCGGGCACAGCAAAATTCAGTTGGTGGTATACTGACCGAAAAAGGTTGGGAACCACTGATCTACAACAGGGATGGGCAATGTTGATGGGGGTGGGGCCGTCACAAAAAACAGAATGAATACATTTGGCACTCATGAGGGGCCGCAGTGGCTCGCTGGTTTGTTAACCTACAAGTGCAGTCAGTGCCGGCTCTAGCATTTTGGGGGTCTTATGTGAAGTTGCCCCTCCCCCCCACCTTGCAAGCAAAACATTTTATCAGCCCCCCCTCTTGACAGCAAAGAGAAAATTGAAGTTTGAATTCATTTCCTGCAATTCTACACATTTTGCCATGGGCCAGAGAGAAGATTTTGCAATTGTATAACTCATTTAATGCAATTCTGCTCATTTTCTTCAATAGAGCAGCCTGGTCTCAGGCTATATGTAACATAGTAAATGTAAATCTGAGACAATCAAATTACATTTACATTTACATTTAAGTCATTTAGCAGACGCTCTTATCCAGAGCGACTTACAAATTGGTGCATTCACCTTATGACATCCAGTGGAACAGCCACTTTACAATAGTGCATCTAAATCTTAAAGGGGGGTGAGAAGGATTACTCATCCTATCCTAGGTATTCCTTAAAGAGGTGGGGTTTCAGGTGTCTCCGGAAGGTGTCTGTAAATCTCTTAAGAGCTTTGCACACCTGCATTGTACAATATTTGCCTACTTATTAATGGAAAAAAAATCTTCAAGCTCTGTCAAATTGGTTGTTGATGATTGCTAGACAGCCATTTTCTAGTCTCGCCATAGATTTTCAAGCTGATTTAAGTCAAAACTGTAACTAGGCCACTCAAGAACCATCCATAGTGTAATTAATAACTTCAACATGCTCAAAGTGATATTCAATGTCTTTTTTTACCCATCTACCAATAGGTGCTCTTCGCGAGGCATTGGCAACAAAAAGCAACTTTCCTGGTCTTTTTCGTTCAATCTTTGAAATTCTCTGTTCAACTGCGGGACCATACAGATAGTTGTATGTGTGGGGTACAGAGAAGGTGTAGTCATTCAAAAAATCATGTTAATCAATATTATTGCACACAGTGAGTCCATGCTACTTTATTATGTGACTTAAGCACATTGTACTCTTGAACTTATTTAGGCTTGCCGTTAAAGGGTTGAATACTTATTGACTCAAGACATTTCAGCTTTTCATTTTGAATTCATTTATAAACATTGCTAAAAACATAATTCCACTTTAACATTACAGGGTATTGTGTGTAGATCAGTGACAATCTCAATAGACTAAATTTAAAATGAATTCAAACTCAACAAAATGTGGGAAGAGTCAAGGGGTGTGAATACTTAAGGCGCTGATTATTATACGGTGACCCAGGTGGTTCATGTCCAATCCATCTCTCACCACAGTGTTACATCTCACAAGGCTTTGTGAAGATGATTATATTTATCTCTGACAGCCTCCTCGCCATGAGTGAGAACTGTGAGGTTCCTCCAAGGCCATCGTCATCCTGTTACTCCTTTCTACCTGGCAAAACAGGCATGAGGACTTCTGCCTTGGCAGCATCACCTCGATGGAGCACCAATGCTCTGGAAACAATATCCTGCATACCTTGTGTTCCTGTTGAACCAACTGCCATTGATTTTATTTTGGCACAAGTATACCACCTGACAAACACAACATGGTACAACAAGGAGTGTTTTGCTTTTGCCTAGCAACTGATACAACTGAAAACAGTCCGGGACTAAATTATTAATGGAGCCCTCTCCCTCTTAGTGGCTCTAGTAGAGTTGAAACCTCTGAATCCATTTTGGCTGGTGCTATCAAGCCCTGGCAACCATTGACTTGTGTAACACTGAGGAATTCCTCAGTCTTTGGCATGATTTAAAACAAAAACTTTTTTTATTTAACTAGGCAAGTCATTAAGAACAAATTCTTATTTTCAATGACAGCCTAGGAACAGTGGGTTAACGTTCAGGGGCAGAACGACAGATTTGTACCTTGTCAGCTCGGGGGTTTGAACTTGCAACCTTCCGGTTACTAGTCCAACGCTCCAACACTCCAACTCACAGCCATAACCTTGGGTCATCACTAATGTTACTGTATTTGGCTTGACGTTAACAAAAACACTGCAGAATTTTTAGGAATAAATAATGACCATTTGGTCACATGTATTGAGGCAACTGTCATGTTTGTTTTCTCTACGTGCTGACTTCATCTAAAAGGAAGTGGAACAGTTGACTCATTTACAAGTGGTTGAAATTAAAGTGAAAGATGAACTCTTGTTACTCTTTTTCTTACGTTTCCTTTGTGCTTGAAATGCATGTTGCTATCTCTCAACGCATAGAGACGTTTTATTACAATGACGTATTCTAATGGCTTTAACTGCAGACAACAGAAAACCTTTTTAAAGTACTCCAAATAATCTCTCCGTTACATAAACATTTGGCTCATCCGGCCAACAGCTAGGATAGATGTTTAGCCAGTTTGGCCAATGTCTGGAAGGTAAAGAATGCTTTTGTTGTTGCCTCGTGGCGATAATGACAACCTGTCATTGTTGTTGTCAGAAACATAAGCTCGACTGGTCCAGAAGGGGGAAAAGCCATGCGGCAGTGTGAGAACCTTATTGACTCCCTGGTGTACTACATCCGCGGGACCATAGCTGACTACAAGCCTGATGACAAGGTACTGCATGTGAAGGACTAACATTTACTAAGCTTTTGTGCAAAGTGTTCACTTGTTTATTTTCGTACAAGCATTACTGAACATTTGTAGGTGGAATAAATATTGACACAGGGAAATTAAATAAGACTGTTTTTGCCTATATTTTATTAATTTATGTCTCTAAAACAACTTATTAATCTCTCCTTTTAGTGTTAAATATTGAGAACATCATGAACCAGCTCTGTTCTCCAATTTAATTTTTGTGCAACAGACATTTGCAGAATGTTTGATCTTAAAATCATAGTCCCCTGAACAGAACCACTTCTTTCCTCCCACAGTCCACAGAGAACTGTGTGTGCATCCTACACAATCTCTCCTACCAGGTGGAGCTTCCACAGAAGTATGCCAGCGACCTCCATGAGTCTCGACTCCACCTGGCTCCAAAGACCAAAACCCCCGGCTGTTTCGGCTCCCGCAGTGCCAAAATCACCCAGGTAGGCTCCCATGACCTCTATGTCGTGGCTGTTATCATCTTTGTGGCCCTTATGTACTTGACATGCACTGTTTATATCTGGTTATAAATAAGTTATTACCACTAAAGAAAATGAGCAATTCCTATGTTATGGATAATCCGCCTTGGTAAGTGGTAAAGCATATGTTTTGAACTAACTCTTTAAGCCCGGTTTTCTTTGACAAATGTATTTATTAAAAGCCTTATACACGTTCATTGAAAATGAATGTGAAACCTGGTATCTGGGAGTTAACAGGAAGCCCTTTAATTCAAAGTTTTTTGGTTGTTTTGGTCCTATAGCGTCTTGAACCAAAGTGCGCTCTGCTGGAGGAGAAGGGTAGTCCCTGTGGGATAGTGGCTGTGGAGCGCCATCACAGTGCGCATGTACCTGTCAATCATGGCACACAGCATCTGTCCCTACACCCAGGAGGCTGCCATCGGAGCCCTACAGAACATCACAGCTGGGAACGGCCTGGTAAGGCTATATCACAGATCTTTGATCCTATTTCTATGGGCTATGTACACTTCTGGGAGTGTGGAATTGATTTGCCCATGGGTTTGATTTGGAATAACTACAATACAGCCACACATCTATTATGTTGCCATGACTTGACTGTATAGTAAGTATTAAATTGATGTGACTACTATATTATGCATTACTATATGGACTGTCAGTTGGTGATGTTGGGCTCATGGCTCTGTTTGGGCAGGTATCCCAGGCCATCACCCACACCATAGTACAGCGGGAGAATGGTCTACTCCAGGCCATGAAGATGCTCCAGGAAGGAGGGATGGTTGTTAAGAAGACTGCTGTGTCACTGCTATGTAACATCTCACGCTACAGAGAGCTTCACGCTGACATTGGTGAGCTGTGAATTGACTCATCAACTGCATTGTTTTAGTCCTACATAAGTCCCACAAAGTATTTGTCTTTGGACTTGTAAGTGTATGTAAAAGCACAGCAGCATAAACCTGCTGCTGTAGAAAATCAATCACTCACGAAGCTTTCCACTCTCTCTGTAGTCAAACAGTTGTTGCCACAGCTGGTGGTCATGTTATCCAACTCCGACACGAGCGCAGACCTGCCTACAGAGGTGACTGTGTCCCTGTGCCACATCCTCATCAACCTGAGCCAGGATGAGATGCAGCACGTCAGGGCCATCGTCAACCACGGGGCGCTGCCCAAGATCATCAACATCAGCGCAAAGGACAACGGGTCAGTGGGTAGCTTCTGAAGACCACGGCTGCCTTCCAGGCTGACTACATTGCCTGGATTTAACATGTCCACTAACCACATCATGATATACTGCACGTAGTAATCTGATGCCCGAATGCACAGTCGATGTGGCACTGTTGGTTGATGCTATGCAAAGACTGCAGATGGCCTTAAAATGCACTGTGTTATTCCTGAACATTATGAGTTGGATTGGAGGGAATTTATTTGAATCTGTTAAACCTCTTCTCCTTGCTTTATGCTGTTCATTTTATGTCCAATGACCGTAACCTTGTGTCCCTTTAGGTTTGGTCCACCCAGGGCTGGCCAGGCAGCCTGCATCCTACTACACAGCATGTGGAGCCACTCAGAGCTCCACAGGGCCTATAGGAAGATAAGGCCCCATACACAGTAGAACCTCAAAGGATAAGAAACATTTTGTGTGGTGACAATGGTTTTTAATGAATCTGTGTTGCTTTTCCTCTCATCATTTGGTAGGCTGGATCTAGAAAAGCAGACTTCGTCAACAGCAGGACATCAAAGGCTGTACATTAAATATGGGACTAAGTGGACGATCACAAAGCATTGTGCTGATTGAGGCAATAGTGTAGTTTCTCTTCTGTGTGGACTTGGATGACTCAATTCACTGCTTTTATAAAATACTTGTTTTGTGTGTTGACTTCTCCACTGTGTGTGAGTGTGTTCCAGTAACAACAATTGCTGAAAGCTCTTGGTAGCAGACCAAGCTGTCTAGGATGGGGAAAAACAATGATTAAAAACTAAAATGGAGGATCAGTAATGACTTGAATTCCATTTGTAGGAAGGATTTTGAGGAAGAAAATGAATCCGCATAGAAGTGGAAGACAAGATAAGGGTAACATTATCTACTGTATGTTATGAATTAATATTATAACTGAAGTAACTAACTGAAGTTGTAAAATATAGTTTTGATGTTAACATAGTTGGTTGTAAACTATACTAAATTACTACCTGTTGGTCTATTAAAAATGTCCATAATCATGGATATTTTTTGGGGGGGTCAATCAATCTAACAGAGCCACGAACGTCGCAGATAGACATGGTTTCTTATTCTACAATGTTACCAATGGGCAGATTCGATTATGCTGAAACGCGGAGCACCGGGTATGAACCAGTAACGTAATTGGGCGAAAGCGGGGAGGGAGGCGTTCCATTCTCGAATTGAATAGTAATCTCCACCACTCGGTCATTTTGTCAAGGCATCGCCTACACGGGCGCCCGGACAGGATGAATCGAACCCCCTCAATGTTCCGTCAAAGCGGACACAAATCTGTGTTTTCCGAGATTACCCACGACCCAACCCAAACAGGAAGTGTAAACACTTCGAACGTAACAGCAGCGCACGTGATAGCCCTTCTCTTCGAATCCTCAGCATTCACCACTTGGGACTCAGTTGGTTGGTGTGTGCACCAGAATAGTCGAGACCATGGACTCGATCAGTTGTTCGATCTACTGAAGGATCCAGTGACTATTCCCTGTGGACACAGCTACTGCAAAGGCTGTATCAAGGAATATTGGTCTCTTGATGACCAAAATAGAATTCACAGCTGCCCCCAGTGCCGACAGACCTTCACCCCAAGACCTGCTCTGAATTGAAACATTCTGCTGTTGAGATGCAGAGATGACTGAGAAACAGGTAGGCCTTTGGATCTGGAACATAATATTGCCATCTATAATGTTTTATATTTAGAGATCAGCTTCGTTATTGCTTACTGTTTTGCCAGGAACTGGAAGAGCAGGAAATTCCAGCCAACTCCAAAGTTGAGTTGTTCCAGTGACATACACTCAGGGGTCAGTATCACATAATCCACAATTAGGTTCTTATTTGTAAATTCTCTATTCTGCTTTCAAATTGACTGATGATAGAGTCAAAAACCAACTATGTTAGACAAACTAGGCTGTCACAACAAAATCACTTTAAAACAAACGAAGGATGGAGTAGATTACAGAAAACAGCATGATGGGCCAGATAACACCCAGACCGTATCCTCAAAAGTCAAAGGTCACTCATTTACATACACTGCAGAGGCATGAACTCTGAACTATTGTAACCTTTTAGTCTTGAAGGCTCTCATTTATCAGTATTATATATTATCAGTTAAATTAGTCTAAGTGATTAGTTTAGCATAATAATTTTGTTGCAATATGACAAGTGTGGTTCCATAACTATTTCCCCACTCAATAACATAACGTGGTCTATTATGAAAACTGTTTTAATTTTGGTAATCATTTGAAATGGTTATTCTCTACGGGGGCAGTTGGGGGAGAAACGGCAGCAAGTTGGGCTGAGAATCTGTGAGAGGGAAGGAGATGCAGGACATAAGACAGGCGGCGATGTCCCTTTCAGTGAGTATTTATTAACCATTTAGAGTATGTACATTTATTTTGCAGAAAGTTACATACTATTCCTGAACTAAAACCAGGGAGGAGCCAAATACCACTGGGACACACTATAGGGAACAGACAGATTGTCTGGGGTCTAGGCATAGAGAATGATAGAGGCCTCTAGTGGCCAGAAGGCCGAATTAGTGTGGGCAGCGCCGTTAAGGGCTTGCACTATTTTAATGTAGTTAACTGGGTGGGACTTCTAACTTCATTAGCTGATCCTTCCTGGTGACTTTGTTGGAGTCATGTCCAACTGTGTCATCAGGAGGGATTAGCCAATTGTGAGGAAGAAAATGTACTACTTCAAAATGGAGACTGACTCAATTGCACTGCCTATGCTGTCACAGACACTACATTGACACCGATGCAAAGAGGAGTGCTCTATCTATCTCTATGGGTCTAGGTGAGAGCAGAGTGAATGTGCTGGTTAAAATGCCCCCCCCCCCCATCCTTCTCTCTCTTCTTCTCTCGTAACAGCTTTCAGCACAGGCAGCAGTGGAGCACTGTGAGCTGGTCTTTGCTGAGCTGATCCGCTCCAATGAGAGAAGGTGCGGTGAGGTGAAGGAGCAGATCAGTGCCCACCAGAGGGCGTCAGTAAGCCAGGCTGAAGGACTCCTGGTGCGAATGGAGCAGGAGATAGCTGAGCTGAAGAGGAGAGACAAGGATCTGGAGCAGCTCGCACAAACAGAGGATAACATTAATTTAGGTGACGTCTTTCTATCCACAGTGCCAGGGCGGTGTTCAGAGCTAGGCACGAAACTACCCGAGCTTGTTCAATAAGAATGTTTATTTTTGTGTCATAATATGTTCCCCGTTTGTGCCCATCAAGCATGACCCAGGATTCCTTACTTCTACACAACATATAACCTCTGAGCTCCAGAATTCTTCATATTTTCATCTCTCTCTCTCTCCCGCTGTAGACTTTCCAGTCTCTTTGTGTGGCTCCTGCATCTGAGCTCTTACCCTATATCACTGCCAACCAGCACTTCTCCTTTGAGGAAGTGAAGAGCTCCATCTCTGGAATGATGGAGCGACTGGAGGATGTATTGAAGGAGGAAATGGTCCAGATACCTGGAAAAGGTAAGTGTTACAGATATAGTGAAGATAAAATATTTGGTTAACTTTCTGTTAAATGCTTCTTGATTATAAATGAATACATCCATTTGTCTGCCTATCCTGTATAGTAACGGCTGCCTCCGAAGTCTGTGACCTCAGGCCAAGACCAGAATGTGAGTAATACACACACACAATGAATGAATATTTAATCTTGGTTTAATTTTGTATATATTTGTGTTGAATGCTTCTTAATTAAACATGAATTAATTAATATACCTCCCTACTCTATATAGTAATGGATGCTGCTGAAGTACATTTCCATCACGAGCCCAAGACCAGAGTGGAGTTCTTGGAGAGTAAGTAATACACACACACACACACACACACACACACACACACACACACACACACACACACACACACACACACACACACACACACACACACACACACACACACACACACACACACACACACACACACACACACACACCTTATGCATATTTCACCTTCATTTAATTTTTTCACTTTCTTAGACTACTGCCATCTCACGTTGGATCCCAACTCGGCGTATCAACACCTGCGTCTGTCTGAGTGCAATAGAGAAGTGTCATGGAGTGACAAGGCTCTGTCTTATTCTGACCACCCAGACAGATTCACAGACCACTACCAGGTGTTGTGTAAAGAGGATCTGTCTGGAACCCGCTACTGTGAGGTGGATAGGAGGGGGGAGTGTGAGGTAGCCATCACATACAGAAGCATCAGCAGGAAGGGCGGATTGGAATGTTGCTTTGGTTCCAATGATCAGTCCTGGAGTTTGGTGTGTCGCAACTCGAGTTGTTCCTATTGGCACAATAAGAATAGGACTGATATCCCTGTCCCCTGCTCCACCAGAGTAGGAGTGTATCTGGACAGCAGGGCAGGGACTCTGGCCTTCTACAGCGTCTCGGATACAATGACCCTCCTCCACAGAGTCCAGACCACATTCACTGAGGACCTCTGTGCTGGGTTTTGGGTTGGTCCTGGTTGTGGATCATCTGTGGCTCTGTGTTGACTGAACTTCATAGAATCAAGTGCATTTCAAATCAAATTGTATTTGTCAAATGCGCCGAATACAACAGGTGTAGGCTTTACTGTGCTTATTTACAAGCCCTTTCCCAACAATACGGAGTTAAAAAGTAGGAAAAAATAGGGGAAAAATGAAGGAAACAGTGACAATAAAATAACAAGGCTATATACAAGGAGAGTACCTGTACCGACTCAATGTGCAGGGGTACGAGGTAATATGTATATGTAGGTAGGGGTAAAAGTGACTAGGCAATCAGGATAGATAAACAGAGTAGCAGCAGTGTATGCAAAGAGTGTGAAACTCTTGTCTGTGTGTGAGTGTGTGGCATCAATGTGTGGTGTGTGTGTTGGCGTGTCAGTGTAGTATGTGTGTGGGTAGAGTCCAGTGAGTGTATAGAGCCAGTGGTCAATGAAAATATGAAGGAAATATAAGACAGATCACTTGGGAAAACTGGAGAAAGTTGATTTGCTTAAAATCGTGACATGGATGAAGGGAGTTGACACTTCATTTAGGAGTCCTGCTGCGAAGCCGCTCTTTATCTACAATGTGTGAGTCCAGCTTTACTATTGGGGAGGGCTGGAACCTATGTTTTAAAGATTACATTAATAAATAAAATACATATTTTGTTTTTAGTATAATTTGTAACTTGATAAAATAAAGAACAAAACTAAAGTTCCTGAGAGGGGGGGTTAGAGTTAGTATTGGGGAGTTGTTGTTTTGTTATGTGAGAAAAACCAGGAGATGGAATTTGGATGATTGACAGTGATTGACAGTTCTAGATCCACTTACACTGTTGTGGTGCTTCCCCTTGACCCCGTTCCATCCTCTGTGTTTTTGTCTGGGTTTGGTTCAATCAATTAATCAAATGTATTTATAAAGCCCTTTTTACATCAGCAGATGTCACAAAGTGCTATACAGAAACCCAGCCTAAAACCCCTAACAACAAGCCATGCAGATATAGAAGCACCTTCTTGAGCTTGTCAATTGACTGTCTTTTTAAATGACATGGAATGCTTTTTGATAAAGGACAGGTTATAGTTAGACTTTTTATTGAGAATAATACATTTGAACTTCTTACACCTCTTTGACCTGGGGGAAAGAAAAAAAACATCCCAACTTGCAACCTGCCTATTAAAAAAAAAAAAGAAATACTATTTTATTTTATCCAATTGAATAATATTGACATTTGTGACTATTTAACCATGTACATTGTATTTTATTTTTAAACAGGCAACCAATAGACGCCAAAGCTGACAGTACAGAGGATCTTCTGTTAAGTAGATCTAATGAAACAGATGAAGATTAGAGTGGGTCTCTGTTTCTGCTGCTTGCCCAAGGTGGTTTCAGTCTCATGTCCGTAGTCCCTGGACAGTCATGTGCCTGTGCAGCAGTAGCTACCGCTTTGACTTTCATGTACCTAAGCAGTAATAACCATGTTGTGGCTGTGTAGTTTAGCTGCAGTGCGGTACTGCTGGAGGAGGGAGGTGCAGGGGGGCTGAGAGCCAAGGAACATCATGCCTCCTACACAGGGCTGAGACACAACACACAAAGCAGCCACATGTTTACTGTACTCTGGGTAATGGTCATCCCACGCGGCACACACTGGTTGAATAAACATTGTTTCCACGTCATTTCAGTTAAATTAACATTGAATTGATATCTGTGCCCAGTGGGATGTTACTAACACTGACTTTGAATTGTCCCCTACTGAATCATATAGTTTCTCTATCCACAAAATTACCGGTTACATTGTTCAGTGTCAGCAGCAAGAAAAAAATAGAATGTGTAATATCTACATACCCCTGCTGATCGAACAGGCCCTCCCCCCACTCCAGTCCCCTGGGAACGTAGGGTGGCAGGTCTTCTGGCCTGGACACCGGCTGCATGTGATGGTACACACATAGTTTGACTTTGAGAACCATACTATGATACACTTATCTCTCAAGTTCAATGTGTCACGCATTCTAAATTCAATTAAGGAATCAGAAAAAAAAAGTAATTCAATTCAATGACGGAATAAGAGTTCTGACTTGAACTATGGAAATCTGTACCGGTGAGCTTCCTTGCAGGGTTGCTCTGGGGCTGGGCCCGGAAGTCTAGCAGAGCACAGGGGGAGCAGGAAGGATGGGTTATGGATGAAGGGTTCTGGGTCCATGGACTGTGGCACACCCTAAACACATGCTTCTTCCTGTAGGAAAATCAAACCACTAGCATTAAAGAAATCGTATCACTTTATGTAATGCTTCAATCAATTCTTGTTCTAATGGTACGTCAACAGAGCATTAGTTGAATGTTGCATTTGAATACACAGATGACCTTTTAATCAGAAGAAAGGGTGTGTTGTCAGGGCAGTTGATCTCTGTTGCAGGGATGCTTGCCTCTTCAAAGGACAAAGTGTCCTCTCTGCAGCTCTCCACTTTCTCATGATGCTCAGCCCAGGCCTTCTGTGGCTTTATCCCAGTACAGCGTGCAGGTGTGTACCATGCTATGGCCTAGCCACCCACCAGAGTATGCAGATCATTACATGTTATGTATACAGCACATTCAATGCTAACATACAAGATACTTGTAGGAAATGTGTTTTTAGATTAATTATGTGAAAAAGGGCAAATAATATAGTCCTGGATCAATTATATACTATCAGTCTATCAAACCATAGGGGCAGAACACTCAATCATCCTTCACCCCTCACAGTGTTCTCACTTGGCCATTGTCTTTGCATAGGACTGTGGTGCACTCTGGTCTCAACATGATGCGCTCCAACCCAACCCAAAGGAAGTCCCCTGGGCTCTGTGTCTTCCTTCCAGAGGCTTCAGACCAAACCTTACAGTACAGTACAAATCATGGTCAAAACTGAGTCGACTTCATAAACCTCTGTCAAAGCATAAACTACCTCCTAGAATGATTGATTTAAGTTGTTCAATTGAAAATTAAATGAGGCTTTTTTTGTAAACAAAAGTCGATATACTATGACAACCTATACCAATGTTCACCAAAGGATTAATGTATGTGTTTTGATCACAGGCCTACCGTAACAGAGCTAGCTGGCTGGAGGAGTGTTCTGGGAGGGAAGAGGAACTCTGCGATGGGACGTCCTGCTACGTTCTGCTGGAGACGGAACCCCCCAATGTCCTGCTCTCTCTGGGAGGAGTTTCCCAGCCTCACTAACATACCCTGCAGCTGGACATCTGTGATCCGCACACTGCCTGAGGCACTATTGCATAGCACCGCAGTCATCATCCTCATAATCACCTCCATCCTCATCACCTCCATCATCATCCTCATCACCTCCATCATCATCCTCATCACCTCCATCATTATCACCTCCATCATCATCACCATCATCATCTCCATCCTCATCACCTCCATCATCATCCTCATCACCTCCATCATCATCACAATCCTCTCCATCACCTCCATCATCACAATCCTCTCCATCACCTCCATCATCATCACAATCCTCTCCATCACCATCATCTCCATCATCATCACCAGCATCTCCATCACCTCCATCCTCATCACCACTGTTAGGTCCTTATTTTTCAGAGTAATTTACTCAGACACTATAGAAGCTTTAACCAAGTTTAATCATTCCCCAAAGGTTCTGTACAGCTGAAAACAGACAGCAAAATATTTCAGACTTCACCGTTTATACGCATCCTACTTAAAACACTCCAATTTCTCTCCAATCCTTACATTTTATGGCTCTACAGGAAGCTAATAAAGAGGGTAACAGGATTCCAAACATGTATTACTCTCTTAAGAGAATCTGTCCTCACCTCCTGACCTCAACCCCTCTTTCATCTAATACACAGATGTCCATCTGTCTCCCCTGTATCAACACATCACTCTCCTCCATCAAACACATTCCAAAGCCTTCTTTCTTCTTCTTTTCATTTCCTATCATTCATTTAATATCTCAATGTTCAAAGTTTAGCACATCCCAACACCACCACCATCATCATCATCATTTCCATCACAATCATCACCATCTTAATCATCATCACAGTAAGCCAGCACCACAGTCACCTTGGCATGACTTGACACTTTCCTACTCCCAAACTTATTGTGTTCAAGGGTCATACCTGGAGTATTCATGCCTGTGTTGCCTGGCTGTGGACGGCCTCCTCTTCATTTCCTGTGTCCCACAGGGAATGCTCTCCTCCACCAGGTCCTTTGTCAGGGAGTGCCAGATATCTGTGGTGCATCCGGCTCGACTGTCCTCAGCCGACTCAGAACGCCTGGCACGAGCAACCATTTTGTCCCTACCTGCGAAGGCATTTGAAGTTGATTGGAAATTACTTAACAGGTAAAAAATAATATGTTGGAAACTCATTATTAGGCTGGCTTTCACCTGGTGAAGAGGAGGAGAGTTTGGATTTTTTGTTTCATTTTTGTGGACCATCACTTTTTTAAACAATTGAACATTGGCATGGGTTGTCCATCTAACATAGTCCAGATTGGACACACCTCGAACTAAGATTCCGCCTCGATCACACCGACAGTGAAAATGCATTTTGGTACACCAGAAGTACATTCATTTCCAATGGAACGCTGCATTTGCCTTGCGTTGCAGAGGCCGTTTCAGTGCGTTCTGTGTGGTGCACAGTTGGATTTATCGAACATATGCGTCAAACTGTACAGTCGTGGCCAAAGGTTTTGAGAATGACACATATATGAATTTTCACAAAGTTTAGATATTTAGATATTTTTTGTCAGATGTTACTATGGAATACTGAAGTATAATTACAAGCATTTCATAAGTGTCAATGGCTTTTATTGACAATTACATGATGTTGATGCAAAGATTCAATATTTGCAGTGTTGACCCTTCTTTTTCAAGACCTCTGCAATCTGCCCTGGCATGCTGTCAATTCACTTCTGGGCCACATCCTGACTGATGGCAGCCCATTCTTGCATAATCAATGCTTGGAGTTTGTCAGAATGTGTGGGTTTTGTTTGTCCACCCGCCTTTTGAGGATTGACCACAAGTTCTCAATGGGATTAAGGTCTGGGGAGTTTCCTGGTCATGGACCCAAAATATCGATGTTTTGTTCCCCGAGCCACTTAGTTATCACTTTTGTCTTATGGCAAGGTGCTCTATCATGCTGAAAAAGGCATTGTTCGTCACCAAACTGTTCCTGGATGGTTGGGAGAAGTTGCTCTCGAAGGATGTTTTGGTACCATTCTTTATTCATGGCTGTGTTCTTAGGCAAAATTGTGAGTGAGCCCACTCCCTTGGCTGAGAAGCAACCCCACACATGAATGGTCTCAGGATGCTTTACTGTTGGCATGACACAGGACTGATGGTAGCGCTCACCTTGTCTTCTCCGGACAAGCTTTTTTCCGGATGCCCCAAACAATCGGAAAGGGGATTCATCAGAGAAAATGACTTTACCCCAGTCCTCAGCAGTCCAACCTCTGTACATTTTGCAGAATATCAGTCTGTCCCTGATGTTCTTCCTGGAGAGAAGTGGCTTCTTTGCTGCACTTCTTGACACCAGGCCATCCTCCAAAAGTCTTCACCTCACTGTGCGTGCAGATGCACTCACACCTGCCTGCTGCCATTCATGAACAAGCTCTGTACTGGTGGTGCCCCGATCCCGCAGCTGAATCAACTTTAGGAGACGGTCCTGGTACTTGCTGGACTTTCTTGGGCACCCTGAAGCCTTCTTCACAACAATTGAACCGCTCTCCTTGAAGTTCATGGTGATCCTATAAATGGTTGGTTTAGGTGCAATCTTACTGGCAGCAATATCCTTGCCTGTGAAGCCCTTTGTGCAAAGCAATGATGACGGCACGTGTTTCCTTGCAGGGAACCATGATTGACAGAGGAAGAACAATGATTCCAAGCACCACCCTCCTTTTGAAGCTTCCAGTCTGTTATTCGAACTCAATCAGCATGACAGAGATCTCCATCCTTGTCCTTGTCAACACTCACACCTGTGTTAATGAGAGAATCACTCGCATGATGTCAGCTGGTTCTTTTGTGGCAGGGCTGAAATGCAGTGGAAATGCTTTTTGAGGATTCAGTTCATTTGCATGGCAAAGAGGGACTTTGCAAGTAATTGCAATTAATCTGATCACTCTTCATAACATTCTGTAGTATATGCAAAGTGCCATCATACAAACTGAGGCAGCAGACTTTGTGAAAATGAATGTGTCATTCTCAAAACCTTTGGCCACGACTGTATGTGTAGAAGGCTTGGCATAAATGGCAGCAGAAGGTGAATGTTGAACTTTTGTTGCACACATATCAAGATGATGCTGTCTGCCATTTTGCGCAAAAACACTGTTGGTGTGATCGAGGCGTTACTGGTGAGCAGCTGTCTCTACTAGGTATACAGACACCACCCCAGCATATGCTGATTTACACGTCTTTCACACACACTCGGTTTAGGTTTTGGAAGCAGAAGAACAATGTATAGAAACTAAACAATTAGTTTGTTAAATATGACAGTACTTGACTTGTTGCCTGAATGTTTTAGTCTGCGTTCTCAATACTTATATTCAAATGCAAAAGTACATACTGCTATCTGCTCCCTGATGCGGTTTTCTGGGGCAGATGTCAGCAGCTGTAGCAGGTCTCTTCACATGGGCCTGTCTTTGGGGATGGACCAGGTGGAAAACTTGAAACTTTGTGCACACACAAATGCACATACATTTTTATGTTATGTGGCCAGTTTTTCCTACCTGGGGACCAATGCTGAAGTCCCATGGGTATCCCAGGGCACCTTCCACATTGCCTGTGTGGAAGAGATTATATTCCATATGTATACTGAATTAGGTCTGGTACAGTTAAAAAAATATATCCTTGATAAGACAAGCTATTCTCTCAAATACCGTACGTATGTCAACTTAATTTAATGTGTACCAGTAAGGCCTAGTTCAGAAAGGAAACACCACGTGTACGTTTAACCATATTTTAGAAAAGAGTACAATGCATTATCTTGGCATTAGGCTCTGCTCCTTCAGGGTAGCTCACTGCCAGAGTGAAGCGTCATATAAAGGCGATCAAATAACTACAGGTAGTGAGCACGATATGCTATACCAAATCTCCTGAATGAAGAAACACAGAAAACAGCAAGCATAGCGAGTAATAGCTAGTTACAGCAGCAACATCAATAGCAGCAAGAGACACCAGCACGTGTGTGTGCGACATCCGGCATCGAGGTAGCATGTGTAGACCAGGTAGAACTCGTCAATTTACATGGACGGCATGTAAGTGCGGATCCAATTGGTGCAATATTCTCTGATGCAACAGCTGCTGCGCAATGTTTTAATATTAAAGAAGTCTCGAGGTATTGCTCACCTGAGGTAGAGTACCTTATGATAAGCTGTAGACCACACTATCTACCAAGAGAGTTCTCATCTATATTATTCGTAGCCGTCTATTTACCACCACAGACCGTTGCTGGCACTAAGACCGCACTCAACCAACTCTATAAGGCCATAAAGCAAACAGGAAAATGCTCACCCAGAAGCGGCGCTCCTAGTGGCCGGGTACTTTAATGCAGGCAAACTTAAATCAGTTTTACCACATTTTTACCAGCATGTCACATGTGCAACCAGAGGAAGAAAAACTCTAGACCACCTTTACTCCACACACAGTGTCACGACTTCCTCCGAAGTCGGTCCCTCTCCTTGTTCGGGCGACGTTCTGCGGTCGACGTCACCGGTCTTCTAGCCATCGCCGAGCCACCTTTCATTTTCCACTTGTTTTGTCTCGTCTTCCCACACACCTGGTTTCAATTCCATCAATTACATGTTGTGTATTTAACCCTCTGTTCCCCCTCATGTCCGTGTCCGGTAATTGTTTATTGTAAGTGCTTGTGCACGTTATGTCTGGTGTGTGTCGGGTTTTGTACCCATTTATTGATTGTTCTTGTTTCCGGTGGGTTTTTATTATTAAACTGCGCCGTTGGAAACACAGTTTTTGCTCTCCTGCGTCTGACTTTTCTGCCGCCAGAATGCACCCCTTACACACAGAGATGCATACAAAGCTCTCCCCCGCCATCCATTTGGCAAATCTGACCATAATTCTATCCTCCTGATTCCTACTTACAAGCAATAACTAAAGCAAGAAGTACCAGTGACTCGCTCAATACAGAACTGGTCAGATGACGTGGATGCTACGCTACAGGACTGTTTTGCTAGCACAGACTTAAATATGTTCCAGGATTCATTCAATGGCATTGAGGAGTCTACCACCTCAGTTATCGTCTTAATCAATAAGTGCATCGACAGCATCATCCCCACAGTGACCGTACGTACCCCAAACAGAAGCCATGGATTACAGGCAACATCCGCATTGAGCTAAAGGCTAGAGCTGTCGCTTTCAAGGAGTGGGACACTAATTTGGATGCTTATAAGAAATCCTGCTATGCCCTTAGACGAACCATCAAACAAGCAAAGCGTCAATATAGGATTAAGATTGGATTGGATTATCAGGATGTGTACTCAAAGCATGCGCAGACCAACTGGCAAGTGTGTGTCTTCACTGACATTTTCAATCTCTCCCTGACAGAGTCTGTAATACCTACATGTTTCAAGCAGATCACCATAGTCCCTGTTTCCAAGGAAGCGAAGGTAACCTGCCTAAATAATTACCACTTAGCACTCAAGTCGGTAGACATGACTGACTTCCAATTGAGAGACGAGCTTAATTTTTTTTTACTGACCATCATTTTCACTTGTCTGACCGCTTGCATGATGACGAGTCCTCTTGCATCCAGTTCTCTTACTGATATCTGAACAAGAATGCCTCATCGCAATTGCAACAAGCGGTTCTGTGAAAATGTAATTTAAATCAGAAGCCACCGTCAGATTTCTGGATTTGGCTGCGCTCAGAGTATCCTGCCTTGGAAAATCATGCTGTTAAAACACTGATGCCCTTTGCAACCACGGACCTATGCAAGAGTGGATTCTCAGCCCTCACTAAATACAGGCACAGACTGTGTGTGGAAAATTATTTAAGACTGAGACTCTCTAATTACAACCCAACATTGCAGAGTTATGTGCATCCTTTCAAGCACACCCTTCTCATTAACCTGTGGTGAGTTATTCACACCCTTCTCATTAACCTGTGGTGAATTATTCACCATTTTTGATGAACAAATAAGGTTTCATATGTAAGATGGTTAAATAAAGAGCAAAATAATTTATTATTATTATTATGTTATTATTTGTGCCCTGGTCCGATAAGAGCTCTGTCACTTCCCACAAGCCGGGATGTGACAAAAACTCACACTCATTCTTATGTTTAATAAATGTATCGTATAGTGTGTGTGGCAGGCTTACAATGATGGCAAAAAAACAACATTTGAGAGTGTGCTGACCCTGGTGCTAGAGGGGGTACAGCTGACCCTGGTGCTAGAGGGGGTACAGCTGACCCTGGTGCTAGAGGGGGTACAGCTGACCCTGGTGCTAGAGGGGGTATAGCTGACCCTGATGCTAGAGGGGGTATGCAGCTGGAAGCTGAATGTTTTGAAGGGGTACGGGACTATAAAAAGTTTGGGAACCACTGCCTTAGATCAGCTCAGCTTAACACAATAGTGCTCACGAAGCTCATCACTACGCTAAGGATCCTGGGACTAAACACCTCCCTCTGCAACTGGATCCTGGACTTCCTGACTGGCCGCCCCCAGGTGGTGAGGGTAGGCAACAACACGTCTGCCACGCTGATCCTCAACACTGGGGCCCCTCAGTGGTGCGTACTTAGTCCCCTCCTGTCCTCCCTGTTCACCCACGACTGCGTGGCCAAACACGACTCCAACACCATCATTATGTTTGCTGACGACACAACAGTGGTAGGCCTGATCACCGACAACGATGAAACAGCCAATAGAGAGGAGGTCAGAGAACTGGCAGTGTGGTGCCAGGACAACAACCTCTCCCTCAACGTGAGCAAGACAAAGGAGCTAATCGTGGACTACAGGAAAAGGCGGGCCGAACAGGCCCCCATTAACATCGACGGGGCTGTAGTGTCCACATCACCCACGAACTACCATGGTCCAAACACACCATGACAGTTGTGAAGAGGGCACGACAAAACCTTTTCCCCCTCAGGAGACTGAAAAGATTTTGCATGGGTCCCCAGATCCTCAAAAGGTTTTACAGCTGCACTATCGAGAGCATCCTGACCGGTTGCATCACCGCCTGGTATGGCAACAGCTCGGCATCTAACCGTAAGGTGCTACAGAGTGTAGTGTGTATGGCCCAGTACATCACTGGGGCCAAGCTTCCTGCCATCCAGGACCTATATAATAGGCAGTGTCAGAGGAAAGCCCATAAAAGTGTCAGAGACTCCAGTCACCCAAGTCATAGACTGTTTTCTCTTGCTACTGCACGGCAAGCGGCACCGGAGAGCCAAGTCTAGGACCAAAAGGCTCCTTAACAGCTTCTACCCCCAAGCCATAAGACTGCTGAAAAATTAATCAAATGGCCACCGGACTATTACATTGACCCCCTCCATTTGTTTTCTACACTGCTGCTACTCACTGTTTATAATCTATGCATAGTCACTTCACCCCTACCTACATGTACAAATTACCTCAACTAACCTGTACCCCCGCACACTGACTTGGTACCGATACCCACTGCATATAGCCTTGCTATTGTTATGTTATTGTGCTACTTTTTATAATTGTTTTTATTTTTTACTTTAGTTTATTTGGTAAGTATTTTCTTAACTCTTCTTGAACTGCCCTGCTGGTAAAGGGCTTGTAAGTAAGCATTTCACAGTAAGGTCGACACTTGTTTTACTCAAAGTTTGATTTGATGCCAACACACTCTGGTTTCCCTTCTAAACTGGCTTCACTTTATTTATTTGTTAAAATGTCACTTCAAAAGACCAAGCTGGAGCATCAACAGAAACAGTCATACAGCTTCCTTTAGGTTTGGAAATCTGGACATAGAAATGTAATATGCAGAACTGACACAATGATCTGACTGTCTTTTTTCTACCACAAGTCAGGCATTCCTATATCTTTCCTACAGAGGGCAATGTTGCAACAATAATTACCACTACCACGTAACATCAGCATCTGTGTCTTGATCCATTTTACAAAGCAAAACAACATACAACTATTTTTCTAAAAACACTATGGTGGGCTGTACATTATATCACCACCTATCATTCTTCCAATCAAGTAAGGTGTTATCTTGTTTTCTCATTCCTCAGAAAGTGATACATTACTGAGGCTACAGACATCTTTTCCTGGAGGTAAATGTGTAATCCCTGTAATCATTCCACAGAGCTCTAAATGGATCAATCTGTATCGAGTGATGTAATCTAATACAATTAGCCGACAATGTTACCTCACCAACTGCATGAGCACACTCAGGACCTTTAAGTTTATTCAGTTGTCACGTAGAGTTGCTGAAGCCAGTTAACGTCAGTCACATCCCCAATGAAATGCTTATGCATATGTTTTCCTAGTAGCTACATACCTATAACACCAAACCTTTGATAACATGCACAAGTTATACTTTAAAGTCAACTCTCATTTGTATGTCAAGCCTTTTTTGTTACTGATACCACAATGAATGTGTTCATTTGAGGCTCCAATTTGGATGTTCTAAGAACTTTTGGAACGTGAAGAGCAGTCTTTGTTTACAGTGTTTGGAGCTTATGTTTGACTAGCAAATGTTGTGCAGTAGCCGACTGTGTCTATATCCATTACATGACTGAAAGCATTCCACGAACGTGTGCTTGACTTGACTAAGGGAGAAGTGATGTAAACTCAACCATTATGTTGAGGCATTACTTCACATTTCTAAGGGTAACCACCGGTCATATCTGGCACTCCCTCAAGATGTCTACATTAAATAAGCGCCAGATGTTTTGAATCAAGTATCTAGTTTGCTTGGGTGGAGCACTGTCTTTGTAGCAGTGGTGTAAAATACTTAAGTAAAGATAATTTAAAGTACTACTTCAGTAGTTTTTGTGGGTATCTGTACTTTACTATTTATATTTTTTTCACAACTTATACTTTTACTGTACTACATTCCTAAAGAAAATCATATACTATACTTTTTACTCCATACATTTCCCCTGACACCCAAAATTACTTGTTACATTTTGAATGCATGAAAAATGGTCCAATTCACGCACTTGTCAAGATAACATTCCTGGTCATCCCTACTGCCTCTGATTTGGCAGACTCACTAAACACACATGCTATGTTTGTAAATTATATTTGAGTGTTGTAGTGTGCCCCTGGCTATCTGTAAATAAACAAAAAAAAAACAAGAAATGGTGTCTTCTGTTTTGCTTAATATAAGGAATTTGAAATAATTTATATATTTTTTTACTTTTGATACTTAAGTATATTTTCACAATTACGCTTACTTTTGATACTTAAGTATATTTAAAACCAAATACTTTTAGATTTTTACTCAAGTGGGGCGGCAGGTAGTGGGGCGGCAGGTAGCCTAGTGGTTAGAGTGTTTGACTAGTAACCAAAAAGTTGCAAGATTGAATCCCCAAGCTGACAAGGTAAACATCTGTTGTTCTTCCCCTGAAGGCAGTCATTGGAAATAAGAATTTGTTCTTAACTGACTTGCCTAGTTAAATAAAGGTAGATATTTTTCTTAAGTAGTATTTTACTGGATAATTTTCTATTAAGGTATTCGTACTTTTACTCAAGTATGACAGTTGGATACTTTTTCCACCTCTGCTTTGTAGTTGTTACTCAACTCTCAGACATAGATGGAGAAAAAAACAACTCTATTTTCAGGATCTGTTGAAAGGCAACCCGTGATGAAAGCCAAGGCATGCAGAGTCAATTTGCAGAGTCTTGTCTCTTTTCCTAATCCCCCACACTGAATCTCACTGCTAGTGGTGTTCTGCATAGAGGGAATTATTATCCACTGAATTACGTTCACACAGAGAAGGACTCTGGAAGATAATGAAGTCATTGAGGCCTGTACTATGCAGCACTCACCCCAGCATTGTGGAGAGTTGTTCCATATATCAGCTTCATGAGGTGGAGCCCATATAACACACCAAAATATCCCTCTGATCTCTTAAGAATTTATGGAATCTAGTAACACCCTCTATGATGTAACAAAAACTATGAGGCCGTGCCATGGCAACCACTAAGTATGCAAAGGTTTTTGGTCTTTGTCGAGAACCTTTTTGAGCGGGGGTTTGAAAGTGTTTTTAAACACCATATTATCTTGTTGAGGTCACTGTTTCTTCCTGGCGGGTTTGACCACAGATTGAAACTTTTGGGGAGGAAATGATTATACTATGAATCAGTGTGTCCTCCCCACATCCCTCCTTTTCAGTCCAGCTCTTTCCCGAGCAGTGACACACACACGCACGCACACATGCACACACGCACACACACAGAGAACGATCTTGAAACTATTGTACAAAGCAAGCTATGCTATAGAGAATAGTTGATAAAATAACGTTTGACTTACACACGCTATCTTGTTTGTGTGAGTAGAGTAGGTCAGTAACTTACACAGACTCTTCCGTCTCTCATCTGGCTCTCCTCCAAAATGGGAGTCACAAAGGCAGGACATTTCAGTCACAAATCAAGTTAAAGGACAAGCTTAAAGTAATTTCATATACCATACAAAATTCTCAGGCAGTCTCACAGGCCACAACTTTAATATTTTATTTGTATTTGTTTATCACTTGTGGTGTACCGTGTATATAAAACACGGTACATGGATTTTTGGCACTGTGGATTTTCTTTAGTATTCCTCTATGTCTGTATCTGGCTTTAGTGAACTGTTATATACCACATCTGTCCTTATGTCAACCAACAGTAGATACTAAATCAATCAAATGAAATACTAAATCCACCCACAGTATTAACGTCCAACAATACTGTAATAGCAAACAGATGGCATTGCATATTGCCTTTGGGATCTTCCACAATTGCAAACAGGATAAAACATCATCCAATCTCGTAATCCAAATCCGAGCCTAGTTTCTGAATGAAAGAGCTGATCATGGACTTTGTACCATAATGACATCATAGCCAATGCACTTACCCCTGCAGATCGACTCCGTAATGGTACCTTGTATATATAGACAAGTTATCGTTACTCATTGTGTATTTATTATTACCTTTACTATTACGTGTTATTACATTTCTATTGTTTTGCTATTTTCTTTCTCTCTGCATTGTTGGGAAGGAACTGCAAGTAAGCATTTCACTGTTAGTCTATAACTGTTTTTTGCGAAGTATGTGACAAATAAAATTTGATTTGATTGGAAGTACTGGGGTAATTTAAAATAACCAGGTAATTGAGCGGAGGTATTTAAGTCTTGAGTAGTCCGTTATTTTGTAACATTGACTATATCCTGAAAGCTGTAGACAAACATCTGTCAAATATCCTAGAGGCTTCATCTGGTTATGCAGGCAAGGTCAAAACATGGAGCCTTTTAATTCCTGTAGGTTCAGAGGGTGAGGTCAAATCAAATCCCTTCTACCCTATTGGAACATAACACAGGTCATTGGGAATACCTGAACAACCTTGATGGGGTGTCCTTAATAAACATCTTGCATGATACAATATGTAATGACTTAGAAAAACAGATTGGTACAATCTTAGGCCAAGTGGCAAACAATAATGCAAGCACTAGGGGTGTGAGCATGTGGGTCTGTCAGCGTATGCGCTACTGGTGCTGAAGTCAGGTGCAGGAGAGCAGAGAGTTGTGATCAGGCGAACACTTTATTCGGCAGAAGCAAACAACAGACAGACGCAACAGTGTCCAACAAACCTCCAGCCAAAGGCAAGAGTGCAAAGCGCGACAATCACAAATAAGCAAAAATGTTTAACAATTAAACATACTCCAGGTTGAACCATAGTACCCGGGGGAAAAACCAGTTAGGTGCGTCAATACAAAACACGTACCAAAATCCCACACAAAGACATGGGGGGAACAGAGGAATATATA
The DNA here is from genome assembly GCF_023373465.1 of Oncorhynchus keta. Lineage (NCBI taxonomy): Eukaryota > Metazoa > Chordata > Actinopteri > Salmoniformes > Salmonidae > Oncorhynchus > Oncorhynchus keta. The sequence goes on along the minus strand of NC_068453.1, from coordinate 22,809,974 downwards.
TATGCAGTTGATTAGGGAATGTAAACCAGGTGTGCGGGACAAGACAAAACAAATGGAACAATGAAAAATGGAGCGGCGATGGCTAGAAGGCCGGTGACATCGACCGCCGAACGCCGCCCGAACAACGAGGGGTGCCAACTCCGGCGGAAGTTGTGACAGTACCCCCCCCTTGACGCCACTGGCCTCGGGGACAACCCGGTCCGCGCAGCGCGGCCTGCTGGAGGTGAACATGTGTGGCTTCCCATGTCTCCTCTGCACGCCGGAAACAGTCGTCCACCGCAGGAGCCTCGGTCTGACTCTGATGCCATGGTGTCAGAACCGGCTGGTACCCCAATACGCACTGAAAGGGGGAGAGGTTAGTTGAGGAGTGGCGGAGCGAGTTCTGCGCCATCTCAGCCCAGGGCACGAACGCCGCCCACTCCCCCGGCCAGTCCTGGCAATAAGACCACAGAAACCTGCCCACATCCTTGTTCACTCTCTCCACCTGCCCATTACTCTCGGGGTGAAAACCTGAGGTGAGGCTGATCGAGACCCTCAGACGTTCCATGAACGCCCTCCAGACTCTCGAAGTTAACTGGGTACCTCGATCAGACCTCTATATCCTCAGGCACCATGTAGTGCCGGAAGACGTGTGTAAACAAGGCCTCCGCAGTCTGTAGGGCCATAGGGAGACCGGGCAGAGGGAGGAGACAACAGGACTTAGAGAAACGATCCACAAAAACCAGGATCGTGGTTTTTCCCTGTGAGCGGGTGTGACCAAGGCCGTTGTGGAACGGGTAAGGGATGTAGCTTACCTCTGGGCAGGTATCTAGGAGCCTTACACTGGGCGCACACTAAGCAGGAGGAAACATAAACCCTCACGTCCTTTGCCAAGGTGGGCCACCAGTACTTCCCAGTCAGACAACGCACCGTCCATCCGATCCCCGGATGATCAGAGGAGGGTGACGTGTGGGCCCAATAGATCAACTGGTCACGAACAGCAGACGGAACGTACAGACGCCCGACGGGACACTGGAGGGAGCAGGCTCTGTATGCAACACATGCTCAATGTCCGCGTCCAGCTCCCACACGACCAGCGCGCTAAACAGGCAGGAGTCCGGGAGTATGGGAGTCTGATCCATGGACCGCTCCTCTGTGTCATACAGCCGGGACAGTGTGTCTGCCTTAACATTCTGGGAACCTGGTCTGTAGGACAGGGTAAACACAAAACCGGTAAAAAACATGGCCCACCTTGCCTGACGAGGATTCAGTCTCCTTGCTGCCCAGATGTACTCCAGGTTGCGGTGGTCAGTCCAGATGAGGAAAGGGTTTTAGCCCCCTCAAGCCAATGTCTACATGCCTTCAAAACCTTGACGACAGCCAACAGCTCCCGGTCACCCACATCATAGTTCCGCTCCACCGGGCTGAGGGCGGAGCTTCGGTGGCGTGCCCGAGCGCGGAGAGAGCATGGTTCCTATCCCAGCCTTGGACACGTCCACCTCCACTATGAACGCCAAAGAGGGATCCGGATGGGCCAGCATGGGAGCTGAGGTAAACAGAGCCCTTAGGTGCCCAGAAGTCCTGTCCGCCTCAGCCGACCACTGCAAACGTACAGGACCCCCTTCAGCAGTGAGGTAATTGGAGCAGCCACCTGGCCAAAACCCCAGTAGTAATTGGCAAACCTTAAAAATCTCCGGTCACGCTCCATCTCCACCCCTGATGTGGAAATGCGATAGCCTAGGAAGAAGACGGCCTGCTGGAAGAACAGGAATTTCTCAGCCTTGACGTACAGGTCATGCTCCAACAGTCGTCCAAGTACACTGCGCACCAAGGACACATGCTCGGCGTGTGTAGCGGAGTATATCAGAATGTTATCGATATACACCACTCCACCCTGCCCTTGCAGGTCCCTGAAAATCTCGTCTCAAAAGGATTAGAAGACTGATGGAGCATTCATCAACCCGTACGGCATGACGAGGTACTCATAATGCCCTGAGATGGTACTGAACGCTGTCTTCCACTCGTCCCCCTCCCGGATACTCACCAGGTTGTAAGCGCTCCTGAGATCCAGTTTAGTGAAGAAGCGCGCCCCGTGCATTGACTCAATTGCCGTGGCGATGAGAGGTAGCGGGTAACTGTACCTCACCGTGATTTGATTGAGACCTTGATAGTCATTGCACGGGGGCAGACCTCCCTCCTTCTTCTTCACGAAAAAGAAACTCGAGGAGGTGGGTGAAATGGAGGGGCGAATGTACCCCTGATGCAGGGATTCAGAGACATATGTCTCCATAGACGCCGTCTCCGCTTGCGACAGGGGATACACGTGACTCCTGTGAAGTGCAGCGTCTACTAGGAGATTTATCGCACAATCCCCCCGTCGATGGGGTGGTAATTGAGTCGCCTTCTTTTTGGAGAAGGCGAGAGCCAAATCGGCATATTCTGGGGGGATGCGCACGGTGGAGACCTGGTCTGGATTTTCCACAGTGGTAGCACCAACGGAAACCCCTACACACCTCCCCGATCACTCTCGCGACCACCCCGTTAGAGCCCTCTGTTGTCATGAAATGGTGGGGTCATGACTAGCCCACCAGGGAAGGCCTAGTACCACAAGAAACGCAGGAGAGTCAATGAGGAAGAGACTGATTCTCTCGTCGTGACTCCCCTGCGTCACCATGGTCAGGGAGATGGTGGCTTCTCTAATTAACCCAGACCCTAATGGTCGACTATCCAGAGCGTGTACCGGGAATGGTCTAACCACAGGAACAATGGGAAACATTAAACTAAGGGGGAACGCTCTGTCGATAAAATTCCCAGTCCCACCTGAATCGACGAGCGCCTTATGCTGGGAATGCGGGGAAAACTCAGGAAAACAAACATGCACAAACAGGTGGTCAACAGAGGGCTCTGGATGAGAGTGGTGCAGACTCACCTGGGGTGATGCCAGAGAGCCCTGCCTGCTGCCTCGACTCCCAGAGGGAACAACGTGGCCACAGATGGTGCACGTGAAGGCCCCTCCTCCAGTCTCCCTAAGCGCAGCCCCTCCCAGCTCCATGGGCACCGGAGCGGGGGTGCTGGAAGACGGAGAGACTCCACGTCTCTGGGAATGCGGGGAAAACCAGGTGTGCGGGGAACAAGACAAAACAAATGGAACAATGAAAAATGGAGCGGCGATGGCTAGAAGGCCGGTGACGTCGACCGCCGAACGCCGCCCAAACAAGGAGGGGAGCCGACTTCGGCAGAAGTCGTGACAGGGTCTGGGCAGATGAGATGTAGTCATTGTTTGTGTGTCTGTAAGTTGTTGTTCATAAAAAAAATGTTTTATGTAAATGTAAAAAAAAATGTAAATATTATTCCCCCAATTTTTTTGATATTATATATATTATATGTATCGTCCTGTGTAATATATTGATTCCCTCCAAGTGCTCTTAATAATCACCACATCATACTCCCACACCCTCTCTTTTTCTGCTTATGCATGTATAGGGAGTGGGCTGGATAAGCGGAAATGAGGGTCCGGGAGAGAAGTGATTAAGGATTCTGCCTGATCAGCACCACACGCAGGGCTCATGATTAATGCTCATACTACTCTAGAATGAGAATTGCTTTCTACATCCCTCAATCTAGTTACCAGTCTCAGAGTTTACAGTCGAAATACACTCACTTTCAAATCTAATACTGCCATGTTGTGTTGATCATCTTTTAACAGGCTTTAGGGTCAGTGATATTGCCAGGATGAAATATATATCTCAGTAATAAAACAACCACTCTACAGGGTCAGTTAAGGGCACATTGCTATAGCTACAACTGTGGTTGCTGGATTGATGGATTCCTAATGTGCAAGTTAAGGGCACATTGCTATAGCTACAACTGTGGTTGCTATTCCTAATGTGCAAGCCAAAAGGTCCCTCTTTGCGGATGCAATCCAGTTGGTTCCTAGTGTTCCTTACGAACACTCTTAAGAAACTTTTGCTTAATTGCTTGTCATTTCATGTCCTGTCAGGTATATAGTCATTCTTATGACAATGTTACAACAATGTTTAGTGTCTACTTACAGTAGTAGGGTTAGCCTCGCGCGACCATCCTGATCTCACAAACGTACATGAAGTGAAAGGAAAGTTCAGCGCAGTGGTCAGGCAGGTGGATCAGGCTAACTTAGCCTCTAAACAGAACACTAAACACAATACTACAGTACACAGCATAAAGTCATGTATTGGTATCACCCTGGCCCTACCTTAAGAGCAAATGTACTGTATAACGTAATGAGTAGAAGAGCCCTCCTGCTCTGACCAAGACTCTAAAAACCACCCTGGAGTGGAGGACAAGATAGATGGACATTTTCCTCCTCCCCTGATATGCCACATTTCACTGGTCATGCTACAGATTGCTCCTAATCAAACTGAAATTAATACAGAAAATAGACCAAAATGATCCACCATGTAAACATTGAAGTCTATATAAAGAACATCATTTCGGTCCACAGTAATTCAGAGATGAAATATTCAAAACTGTTTATGTTTTTGTGCATACATGTCCATCTCCCTTTATATGAACAGTGTGACTGAACAAGAACCTAACCTTTCTCTCTCTTAGAAAGGCTCGACAAAAAGAGTCAAGTTTCTGTAAGGCGATTGAAAATGTCAAACTCACCAGCATGTGTGACATATTTTCAGGCACTTTGTAATGTAACGTTAATGTGCGCCTTGTTTTCTGGACCTCTCTCTCTGTGTTTCCATGCTGCAGGAGTTTCTTTGTCAAGGGCTTGTTTGTCGTTGCCATGGGGCAACTTGAAGTCCATAAGACCAGGCAACAATAGAGGGTTTAAGATATGATTTACAGCAGCCTGCATACTGTATGCTGACCCACACCCCTACTGCCATTGGTGACATATTTTACCTGCCATCTTGTGATAGTCAACCATCTGATCCTATGGATGAAACATAAATGTTACATTTAATACAATGAGTGAAATCCAATGTTGATGTGTCTATTATTAGAGATAAAACAATTAAAGGGACATTACATCCCAAAATCACATTCATTTCATGAAATCTATTCAGACCTCGAAAGTGGTCCTCTGTTGAGATAAGTCCATGTCTTGGGTCATCTGTTGTAGTCATACACTGAGTGTACAAAACATTAAGAACACCTTCCTAATATAGAGTTGCACCCCTCCCCCATTTTGCCCTCAGAACAGCCTCAATTCATGGGGGCATGGACTCTACAAGGTGTCAAAAGGATTCCACAGGGATGCTGGCCCATTTTGACTCCAATGCTTCCCACAGTTGTATCAAGTTGGCTGGATGTCCTTTGGGCGGTGGACCATTCTTGATACACACGGACATTTTTGAGCATGAAAAACCCAGCAGCGTTGCAGTTCTTGACACAAACCTCTGTGCCCGGCACCTACTACCATACCCTGTTCAAAGACACTTAAAAACTTTTGAATGGCAGACATACACAATCCATGTCTCAAGGCTTAAAAACCCTTATTTTACCTGTCTCCTCCACTTCATCTATACTGATTGAAGTGTATTTAACAAGTGACATCAATAAGGGATCATAACTTTCACCTGAATTCACCTGGTCAGTCTATGTCATGGAAAGAGCAAGTGTTCCTAATGTTTGAAAAATGAAGAGATCTAAAGGCTATCATAATGTGAAGTAAGTAGCCTTATGCGAGCCAGACCAGTTCATGTGGCAGGAGCCTATCTCCTGTTTCTATATCATGAGGCAGCTTTATGTAGAAGCACACCCCCTGGACAGGACACTGACCTCAAGGTCTCTAGTTTACGGTGTGATTGTTTCAGTCCAGCTAAGAGAACACAGTCTGCCCTCACCATAAGTCTCCTCAGGCGCAGCTCTTTTAGAAGTGAGTCTGCTGATGGGAGTATGAAGGCCAGTGATTCACAGCTCTCAACTGAAAGACTAAGTCTAAACAATCTATATAAGCAAAGAAAATATAATTCCTACAGTGTCATATATTTGTCCCCAATGCTGTTGTGTCTCGTACCGTATTGATGTATGAAAGTGTCAAAGTGAATTTAAAAAAATAACACACCAAAGCCCCTAAGGTCTAAAATTGTATGATTATCTATAGTTATGTGGTATGTGTGAGTTTGGCATTTTGTTATTATTGTACTTACATTGCCTTTCTACGTTTCCTCACAGCAGGGATCAGTCTCTCACTCCCCCATATTTTCTCATGTCAAACTCATCCAGCATGCCCTTTGACATCAGCATAGCATTGGGCAGTGCTGAGCAGTGTGTACCTGAAAGCTATTTTCTTGCTTGCTCGCTAGCCTAACTTCCTTTCATGGGCAATGTTAGCTAGTTAACATTGGCCTTCTACACCTAGCTTCATACTGAACTTCCATCCTCTCAGTCCAGGGGCACAATGTATGAATTCATGGTTGGATCAGAATCACTGTTATAATCATTGGCCGGTAAAACCACAAGTCCAAATCCCTATGTCCATACATGGCTAATTTAGAAAAGGGCCAAATTTAGTTAGCTATTTAGTTAGCCACCGAAGGACAACAACACAACAAAGTGCAACAATTCAAGTTGTTTCTGTCAATTACATATTTCTCTCGATGCGATGTGATAGGGGTGAAGCCAAATCAAAACTGGCTTCCCTTGATACTTTTTTTGGTGGTCCAAGACCATTAACAGTTTAGCTCAACACTGATTGGCTATTAGTTATTTTTTTCATCAAGGGAGGCCAAATGCTTGCTGGTGGAAAAGGCTATGGGTGGAAACAAATGTCATACTCTTTCTGACCAGACAGCATCAGATAGAATGCCTACACATACAGAGACGAAGGGGCGCTGTGTCGCTCGCTCTGATGCTTTCTCTCATGAGATACATTCAGCCTCTTGCAAATTGTAGGACAATTATGAAACACAGAGAGACGAAAGAGACAAAAGAGAAACAAATATATACATACAATATTTACATTTTTTTCTTGGTAAATGTTTTGGGGAAGCTTGGCTTCCCTTGGAATCCAATAATACATGCCACTGCAACCGTTTGTGGTTGGATTCCAGTGAGATGCCAAGAAGGAAGCGGAGGAACAAGTCCAGATATCCATTCTCACTTTTCAAGGTTATATCCACTATCATCTTCATATATATATCCACTACCTCCAAATTGTTTTATGTATATCATTTGTTTAGTTTTAGGCTTTCAACAACCCCCCTCCTGCTAGCTTTTCATTTTAACAAAAATTGTTGAATATGCAGAGAATCACAAAGGCCTTTTAGTTAAAGGCGGGTGTCCTCAAAAGCATAACATTGGTAGTGTTGTAGATCATTTTTACATCGTCAACCAAAAGTTCACCACACATCCATCGTTTATGTTGGGTTAGAAAACAATTTTAGGATGATGCAGATGGGACAGTTAATGAGTTTACTGATTAACAGCACATTCCTGCACATTGCTGACTGTTAAGTGCTCAGAACCTGAGGAAAAGTGGATCTGCGGTTCCAATTGGTATGTGCGGCTTTAAACCTGTCCACAATGCCTTGCAGTGTCCAATCTACATTACAATGTAATTTACAAGCGTGAGCAGTGAGAGATCTGTAATCCTGGCAACAATAACCAACAACTGGAAATAATATAACTTCTTATTCCGATAGCTGCCATCAAAATAAAAGTCCCCAGTGAAACTGCTTAGTAAATGATAGGAAATCCATGTTTTTAATAAAGGCTCACGTTGATACATTCTGTGCACGTCCCAAAGGAGTGGGGTATTGTATTGTAACGACCCGAGCCTGCGCCTTGGACTCAAACTCAGGTCCCTCTAGTTCTAAGGGTAGGCTACCAGAGGAGGCTGGTGAGGGGAGGACGGCTTATAATAATGAATCTAGTGAACGGACACATAGAACACATAGAAACCAGGTGTTTAATGTGTTTGAGACCATTCCATTTATTCTGTTCTAGCCATTACTATTAGCCGTCCTCCCCATTTTAAGTGCCGCTAGCCACCACTGTAGGCTACCTACCCTTAGAACTAGACTGGGACCTGAGTTTGAGTCCAGCCCACAGTTCAATCTCAGTTGAATTGCTACGTTATATTATTAAAATTTAATTTTTATTTTGTTGTATTGCAAAAACATATTGGACTGCACAACAAATTAATTGTGCTTCCATGAAAGTAGGGATCTACCCAGAAACACAATCAATATTTGTTTTCTATTCCGCTGGCGTAGCAGTCGGGCCTCTTTGTCTTCGTCTTGTCGTGTCCCATGTATATATCTTTTTGGAACTTTTTTCTTTGCATATATTATTAACCTCAACAAACCTCAACTTCAACATACTCTCCTGCAACCCGCCTCACCCAATGTGGTATGGATCTGCTATTTTCCTTTACTTTAGAACCGGAACCCCCAAAGAAGCTAGCCAGCTAACTAGTAGAACCGGAACCCCCAAAGAAGCTAGCCAGCTAACTAGCCACTAGCTTGTAGTCAGCTAACCACTGCTAGCGGTCATCAGCTAACCTTTAGCCCGGACAACTTTGTGCCAGTCTGCACAGCGAGATTCAACCCATCAGACTTCTTCTCCATATCTCCGGATTCCTACTGCAAGCTCTGAACCTTTTCACCTGGATCATTGCAACTAGCTAGCTGCAATCCGAGTTGCTACTACTGGCTAATGTCTCTGTCCCGAAAGAAAGCATAAATTAGCCTGGAGCTAGCCCATGCTAGGCCCATCTCCCAGCAAGCTGAAGAGGTCCATCAGCCACTCCTTGGGCTACAATACCTATTTTGCCAATTGGCCTGGACCCCTTTTACTGCCAATACAAAGCCCAGCCGATTCATCACAACTGGATTACCGACGTAATCTGCCCGAGGTTTTTAATCAACAGGCTTCTCCATTGCGACGTCCCCTGAAAGTCCATCTGCTAGCCTGCCAGCCGCGGCCCGCTAGCTGTCTAGAGCATATCGGACAGTTAGCTGAAGAGGTCCATCAGCCAATTTCTTTGGCCACTATACCTATTTTGCCAATTGGCCTGGACCCTTTTACTACACGGAGCCCTGCTGATCCATCACGACTGGTCTGCCAACGTAACCATATGAGGGGGCTACAACAGACTTCTTTCGTCGCAACGTCTCTCTAAGGCCCTTCAGTTAGCCCCGGCCCGCTAGCTGTCTGAATCGCAGTACCTCCAGCTCGCCTAGCTACTCACTGGACCCTATGATCACTCGGCTACTCATGCGTCTCCCTAATGTCAATATGCCTTGTCCATTGCTGTTTTGGTTAGTTATTGTCTTATTTCACTGTAGAGCCCTGCTCAATATGCCTTAGATAACCCTTTTGTTCCACCTCCCACGCATGCTGTGACCTCACCTGGTTTAAATGGTGTCTAGAGACAATAGCTCTCTCATCGTCACTCAATGCCTAGGTTTACCTCCACTGTATTCACATCCTACTATACCTTTGTCTGTACATTATGCTTTGAATCTATTCTACCGTGCCCAGAAACCGACTCCTTTTACTCTCTGCTCCGAACGTACTAGACGACCAGTTCTTATAGCCTTTAGCCGTACCCTTATCCTACTCAGCCTCTGTTCCTCTGGGGATGAAGAGGTTAATCCAGGCCCTGCAGTGCCTAGCTCCACTCCCATTCCCCAGGTGCTCTCATTTGTTGACTTCTGTAACCGTAAAAGCATTAGTTACATGCATGCTAACATTAGAATCCTCCTCCCTAAGTTTCTTTTATTCACTGCTTTAGCACACTCTGCCAACCCAGATGTCCTAGCCATGTCTGAATCCTGGCTTAGGAAGACCACCAAAAACCCTGAAATGTTCATCCCTAACTATAACATTTTCAGACAAGATAGATCTGCCAAAGGGGGCGGAGTTAGCCTGCAGAGTTCTGTCTTACTATCCAGGTCTGTGCCCAAACAATTTGAGCTTCTACTTTTAAAAATCCACCATTCCAGAAACAAGTCTCTCACCGTTGCCGCTTGCTATAGACCACCTTCTGCCCCCAGCTGTGCCCTGGACACCATATGTGAATTTATTGCCCCCCATCTATCTTCAGAGCTCGTGCTGTTAGGTGACCTAAACTGGGACATGCTTAACACCCCGGCCATCCAACAATCTAGGCTTGATGCCCTCAATCTCACACAAAGTATCATTGAACCGGAACGAATTGCAAAAATCACTGAAGCTGGAGACTCTTACCTCCCTCACTAGCTTTAAGCACCAGCTGTCACAGCAGCTCACAGATCACTGCACCTGTACATAGCCCAGCTGTAAATAGCCTATCCAACTACCTCATTCCCATACTGTTATTTTTTTTCTTTTTTTTCTCCTTTGCACCCCAATATCTCTATTTGCACATTCATCTTCTGCACATCTATCACTCCAGTGTTTAACTGCTAAATTGTAATTATTTAGCCGCTATGGCCTATTTATTTCCTTACCTCCCTTATCTTACCTCATTTGCAAACACTGTATATAGACTTTTTCTACTGTGTTATTGACTGTATGTTTGTTTATTCCATGTGTAACTCTGTGTTGTTGTTTGTGTCGCACTGCTTTGCTTTATCTTGGCCATGTTGCAGTTCTAAATGAGAACTTGTTCTCAACTAGCCTACCTGGTTAAAAAAATTAAATTAAAATTAAAAGTTCTACATGTGCATAACACATGTTGTAGGCATAATGTGCTTGATTAAAACAAAAAACTTACAAACCTCACTTATAGTTGACTAAATATAGCTTAATATTGTATTAGAGCGTTGGGCCAGTAACGAAAGGTTGCTAGATCGAATCCCTGAGCTGAAAATCTGTCGTTCTGCCCCTGAGCAAGGTGGTCACCCACTGTTCCCTAAGACGTGGATGTCAATTAAGGCAGCCCCACCCACCTCTCTGATTCAGAGGGGTTGGCCTAAATGCAGAAGACACATTTCAGTTGAAGACATTCAGTTGAACAACTGACAAGGTATTCCCCTTTCCCTTTATATAATGTTTTTTTTTTTAATTATACGAGGGACCTTTATTGTGAAGGCTGAAGGAATTTACCCGGAAGGGATACATACTCCGCGGTCCCCTTACAGTTGCCAACATTACACAAAAAGGAGTTGGAATCAGATGTCCTACCACGGATTGCACAGTAAACACGCGTGGATATGCAGAGCGCAAACTTGAATTAGGTAGCCTATTTGCACAATATATAAACCTTTGGATTATGCAATAAAATAAGCCGCGAGAACAATTATATATTACCGGATTGAATGTCTGAGGGAATTCAGAGTGGGACCAGAGAAAGAGGGGAGCTTCTCATACACTTTTAGCCGGAGGACTGCGGCTGGAAAGAGGTAAATGGATTTGCAATAGGCGCAGCCAATACTTAACACTGTACTGCGAAGACCGCTCCTGATTCCAGCTCCTGCGAAGGCTACTTCGCAGTACAGCGTTAAGAGCAAAAAAAGAGCCCACCATAACTCAAGTATGATGGTACTTATAGCTGGAAATGTAAAATTACCTGTGTTACAGCCAATGCATTTTCATTCTCACTAAATTAATTCATCTATGTTATTTCTACCAAGAGAAATACACCCAGATACATTTTGTTTGGCCTCAAATATTAAGTTTGGGTTCCAAAAAAAAGAGTGATCATATAAAAAAAATACTGCCAGATGTGATTAGGGACATTTTCCCTAATTTAATAGCCTATGGATGTAGGGCCCCCTTGAGTAGGCTATGTGACCTAAACAAATCTCTGGACTATCTGGACTGGTTGCAGAGAGAATACCTTGCCAATTTGAATGTCAATAGAATTTGGATTAATAAGAAAAAGTATGTGCGTGTGTTGTCACTACTGTAACTCGCTTCAACTTGTCAACAGGATCTGAAAATGACTACAAATGTATATTAAACATTGGTGAGCAATTTCTTAATACATGTATCCAACAACTAGAAATATTGTGTAATGCTCCATCCCATGTGAAAGTTGTGTGACACAAGGGGCTGGATTCAATCAAACCTGTCATCATGTTCATGCAATAGGCTTTTTCAATGACTGTACTGTGCCATGACTGGAAGCATCTGTGTTGAAAATAATCTACAGTGCCTTCTCAAAGTATTCACACCCCCTTGACATGTCCACATTTTGTTGTGACAGCCTGAATTTAAAATGGATTAATTTGAGATTGTGTGTCACTGGCCTATGTGCAATACCCCATAATGTCAGGGGAATTATGTTTTTAGAAATTAAAAAATGCAAAGCTGAAATGTCTTGAGTCAGCAGTAAAAATGTGTTGCGTGGACTCACTGTGTGTGATAATAGTGGTTATCATGATTTTTGAATGATTACCTCACCTCTGTACCCCACACATACAATTATTTGTAAGGACCCTCAGTTGAGCAGTGAATTTCAAACACAGATTCAACCACAAAGAACAGGGAGGTTTTCCCAATGCCTCACAAAGAGCACGTAATGGTAGAGGGGTAATAATAAAAAAGCAAACATTAAATATCCCTTTGATCATGGTGAAGTTTTTATTTAAACTTTTTGGATGGTGTATCAATACACCCAGTCACTACAAAGATGCAGGTGTCCTTCCTAACTCAGCTGCTGGAGAGGAAGGAAACCCTGAGGCCTGTGATAGAAAACTGAGGATGGTTCAACATTACTCCACAATATTAATCTAAATGACAGAGTGGACAAAAGGAAGCCTCTACAGAATACAAATAGTCAAAAACATGCACCCTGTTTGCAATAACGTACTAAAGCAAAACTGCAAAAAATGTGGAAAATAACTTAACTTTATGTCCTGAATAGAAAGTGTTATGTTTTGGGCAAATCCAACACATCAGGGAGTACCACTCTTCATATTTTCAAGCATGGTGTTGGCTGCATCATGTTATGGGTATGCTTGTCATCGGCAAGGAATAGGGAGTTTTTTAGGATATAAAAATAAATAACGGAATAGAGCTAAGCTCAACAAGGTTTTCCTCTAGGATTTTGCATAAGTCTGCTTTCCACCAGACACTGTGGGACAAATTCACGCATCAGCAGGACAATAACCTAAAACACAACACCAAATATACACTGGTTGTTTAGTAAGATGACATTGAATGTTCCTGCGTAGCCTAGTTACAGATTTGACATAAATCGTCTTGAATGTCTATGGGAAGACTTGAAAATTGCTGTCTAGCAATGATCAACAACCAACTTGACAGAACTTGAAGAATATTGTACAATTGAGGTTTGCAAAGCTCTTAGAGAAAGACTCAATTGTAATCGCTGCCAAAGGTGATTCTACAAAATATTTACTCTGCTGTGAATACTTACATACATTTTTTATTTCATTTTCAATACATTTGCAAAAATATCTAAAAACATGTTTTCACTTTGTCATTCTGGGGTATTGTGTGTAGATGGGTGAAAAAACAACAATTTAATACATTTTGAACTCAGTTTGTAACACAACAAAATGTGGAATAAGTCAAGGTGTGTGAATACTTTCTGGAGGCACTGTAGATGCCTTTCTGTCTTTGACCCCTGAATGACAAAGTGAAAATGACAAAGTGACCCCAATGATGGCCTACCTCAGACGACGCTGGGCCAATTGACTCAGGGGTGTGAATACTTATGTAAATGAGATATTCCTGTATTTCCTTTTCAATTAATTTGCAAACATAATAGTGTAGAAGAAGGTGAGGGGGAAAAATCTATTTAATCCATTTTGAATTCAGGCTGTATCACATCAAAGTGTGGAATAAGTCAATTGGTATGAATACTTCTGAAGGCACCTATTTTATGTGACAGTGGTGAAAAAACACAAGCATAAGTGCTTGTTTGAATTGAACCTTCCGTCTCATTTATTTGTTTGATGTGGCAGTTATGTTTTCTGCTGACTGTTTATCTAAGTTGGAGTCTGTCCCTATTGAGCTTCTTGCCAAGGACATTTAGAGTAGCACTTTATTACATGGTACATAAGTTACCAGGTATTTTCTGAAAAGTTACAGGGTACCATGATAATCACACAATGCAATAACCAATTAATTGTTTGTTTCTTTGGAATTCATTTGAACAGGTAACACTAGGCACCATTAGATACCATGCCATGTTACCAGTTATTTAACAAAAAGTACACATTGTTACTACATATATACATACCGGTAATTTCCTATTAAAGCAGTGGAAATAGTAGGCCTATCGTAAAATAAAGAACCACTCAAAATAGAACTACAAGTTGTAAAAGGGACAGAAGAAGTTTCAGAAAAGGCAAACACTCACATCTTTTCAAATTGTTGCTGTTTGCTCTTACGATATAAAACAGTCCACAGGGCCTTCTGAGTAGCACAGGGATCTAAGACACTGCTAGCTGTGCCACAAGAGATTCTGGGTTCGAGACCAGGCTCTGTCGCAGCCGGCTGCGACCGGCAGACCCATGCACACAATTGGCCAAGGGTCGTTCAGATTAGAGGAGGGTTTGCCCGGCAGGGATGTCCTCGTCCCATCGCACACTAGCGACTCCTGTGGCGGGTCAGGCGCAGTGCACCCTGACACGGTCGCCAGATGCACGGTGTTTCCTCCGACACATTGGTGTGGCTGGCTTCCGGTTTATGTGGGCATTGTGTCAAGAAGCAGTGAGGTTGGGTTGTGTTTCAGAGGATGCACGGCTCTCGACCTTTGCCTCTCCTGAGTCTGTATGGGAGTTGCAGCGATGAGACAAGACTGTAACTACCAATTGGATATCACGAAATTGAGGAGAAAAATTTGAAAAAGTTAATCAAATAAAAAATGTTATAAAATACTCCAATATATTTTGGTTTGGTTATTTTGCCCTTCAAGTGAACAACCAGCTACTGGATGATTTACATGGTATGACAATGTGTAATCAAACACAGACAATCCACTGAACTCAAGCAGACTACTGTAAGTACCAACACGTGTTTGTACTGTCACTGACAAACTTCCATGCACTTTTCTCCTCACATCAATACACTGTCTGTGTATGAGGCTGTGTTAGTTGTGAATTTACATTGTGTAATGGTCCAAAGCTCTTTTAGGACTGGTGCTAATCTGTGAGGTAAAGGACTGTGAAACTGCTTGTAGCACAGCCGGTGAACAACACAAACACAGGTTTTATGGAATCCCTGTTAATGGTGACACCTGATGAGTGGCATCACAGGAAATGAGGCATTGTTTGTGTTATACAGGTGGATTTGCTGAATGTTATCAGCAGTGATGAAATATTCCAGTTTGCCATTAAAATACTGGGAAGAGGTGAACGGAGGCATACAGTACCGCTGGAATGAAACAACACTAGAAAACGTCCTTTGCTAAACCTAAAAGAGCAGACCAGCTTTGGGGATGAAGTACTTTTTATACTGTCTTTTAGCTAAAACAAATTTTAATTATCAGAGGGTCAAGCATCTTTGAGGGATTACTAGGGTTGTACAGTGGGTGGGGCAGAAACTGTTGTTTTCAGGCAGCTTCAGACATCAAGAGAGACCAGTATTTACTCCCCTGCACTGTAGGCCTCCTCTTCCCCCTGTGGGGAGACTGAGCATGTTTCTCCAGAGTCGTGGATCTTATTTCATTGCTTGAGTATATACACTGGGCTGTAATTACAGGTGGCCTACCAGGACCCACAGTTGGAATTAAAGTTCATCCTTGAAATAAACCAAAGAAATGAGGACTACTTTTTAACCACATACATGGAAAATGTGACAAACACATTTACTTGAAGTACAGTGCAGATGCAAAGTTTGGTAACAGAATGACTGTTTGTGCTGTCTGTCTGTGCTGTCTGTCTGTGCCGTCATTCTGTTACCAAACATGGCATCTGCACTGTTCTTCAAGTAAATGTGTTTTTGTAAAATGTTCCGTGGAAATTGTTAAAAGTAGTTATTGTGCATAGAATTGTATGTTTTGTTTAACTTTGCAATCATTGGCTTTTGTTTGGCATACATTTTAAAGTGAAAATTGCACATGGGCTAAAACTGTACTCTGTCGAGCATAGCTGGGGGGGTTTTGGAAGGTTGCACATGTTTAGGGCTCATTGTTTTTGGATGAAACTATTTATTTTTAAAGGTAGATTGAAGTAGATTTAACAAGTGACATCAATAAGGGATCATAGCTTTCACCTGTGTTCACCTGGTCAGTCTATGTCATGGAAAGAGCAGGTGTTCCTAATGTTTCGTACATTCCATTAACTATTGAGCGCCTTGTTATACCAGTTACTGAAAGGACTATTGAGAACCCAGATGAACTTGTGAAAACACATGTCAGATTGCACGCTGTGGCTTGTTTACTACTACTTGGCTTTCTCCGTCCCTGTTGTTAACCCTGTAAGAGGAGCTTATGTTATCAGCTTATTGCTCTCCCCAAGCTGCTTACGTTCAACCTTTTGAGTCTCCACATTTTCTCACTAGGAGCGATGCCGTGGAAGATGATTAGGTGCGCCATCCTGAGTGATGGGAGTTTAAGCATGTGACCAACAGATTGAGCAGATTTAGCCATGTGTCTTAGTTCACTATTCGTTAAGGTTGGCCTTAGAACTGGAAAAGGCGGCTGTGCATTTATAAAAAAAACTGTTATTAACCAAACATGCAGATTCAAACATCTATTTTGTTTTTACGCTGGTATTGTCATCAGTAGTGGAAGATATGGGTTTGATAATGTCTGCCGACTACAGTACATTTACATTTACATTTAAGTCATTTAGGACCACCAGACTGTTGTAGAAGTAGCAGCATCAGTTGAAGGCACATTTTGTGTTTTAATTTGAAGATACTTCATATCGTGTCCTGTTGAACTACCCCTGGCCTCCTGAAATTTGAGATTCATTAGAAGCTTTCCCTTCAATTACTCCATGAGGCACTAATCCTGCAACCCCCCTTCAGAGCAGACTAAGTTAGATCTTGACAGCCACACTTGGTCATGTGGGACTATACCATGTGTCTCTTCTTTTGTACTGAACCCTTCCAAAACACAAGGTTCTAAGCATGTACTGAACCCTTCCAAAACACAAGGTTCTAAGCATGTACTGAACCCTTCCAAAACACAAGGTTCTAAGCATGTACTGAACCCTTCCAAAACACAAGGTTCTAAGCATGTACTGAACCCTTCCAAAACACAAGGTTCTAAGCATGTACTGAACCCTTCCAAAACACAAGGTTCTAAGCATGTACTGAACCCTTCCAAAACACAAGGTTCTAAGCATGTGCTTTGGTTATAATTTGAGGCAAATCTTCCATTATTCAGGTAAAGTCATCTAGTAAATCTGGCCAAGCAAGACTAGCCAGTACCACCCTGTCAGTCCAACTACGCAACACTTGAGTGAGCTCATTTGCGCATCCTGTGACCTTTCAAGAAAAGGCCTACTAGGAAAGGTCATTTATTTTTGGAACTCTTAAAGCCTATGTAATGGAATTGATTTGAAAGTTAATCTTGTCCAACTATAGATTAACAGCCAAGTGCTAGAATCTTTCTAGGAGCAGCATTTGCTCAGTCATTTCCAGCACTGAATGAGATCAAGAAATAGATTCTCGCTGTGCCCAGTGAATCACCACAACGGCGCAGTAAATTATTGCCTCATTAACCTCACTCTGTGAATTTAAATGAACTTCTCTGAACTGAGTGTAAGGCTACCAATCTACCAGTAATAATAATATCCCCTGATTCTAACAAAACTGACATCTCTCTGTATGGCAAAGTGCATATTGTTTCCTTTTTTTCTCCTCTCACTATGAATTCTTGCCTGCCTTCATTATAAACTGAACCTCTTTAAACTCTGATGGCAGTGAGGCATTTGGAAATACTGATCAGACTGGCTGATTCGGTCCAAAGGAGCTGAATTCCTTTCTCCCTTCCTCCATCGGTCTTAAAGGGCACCAGAGAGACCAAAACTGTCTGTTTGGTGACTGACTAAGCTGAAGCTCCCTGTTTATATAAGTAAAAACAAAATTCACTGCTGGAAAGGTAATTCTAGTCTCAAGTTTCAGGTATTGTGAGTAAGAAATGTCAGTCACGTGTTGTAACAAGTGTTGAAAACACCCAGTTTGAGACATTTTGGGAAATCTTTGTGATATAATTCCAGGCAAGACCATCCTAGGAACTCCTCTGCAGAGAGTGGGACAAGTCTGTGGTCCTCGTGCTGAGGGGCTTACCTGTGCAAATCTCACCTGTTGAATATGGCATGTCTTGTGAAGAATGCAATGGTTGGGGATGGAGATATTGGACAAATGACTGATGTTGCCGACTGCCAATCAGCAATACTATCCATTTTATTTCCAGTACAGCACCCTAACATCAATTGTCTGTTTAGGCCTTCTTCTCGCTATGGTGGAATGAGTCAGGCATTTTACACGTTTCAATTCCAAACCATCTTTGCTTCAAAATGAAATATCACTTTATCCAAGGGATATGTTGAGGTAAAATCTTGACATTTCCAGTTTTTCACACTTGAAAGACTAGCCGCCCACTTTGACATTTCTATTAGCTGTTTCAAAGGACAGAGTTCCCCTGGCTTGGTTTCTGAAGCATGAAGGCATCGTCACCATACCAACAATTAGTATAAAATACAGGCAAAAAATGTCAGCACAATTAGGCTGATAAACTCTCTGCAATGGAGAGCTTGTAAATCTAGAATCCTTAGTTGCTACAGCCATTTGTGGACTTCTAAATTAAAGATATACAGTGCCTTCAGAAAGTATTCACACCCTTTGACTTTTTCCACATTTTGTTGTGTTACAGCCTGAATTGAACATTTATTCAATTTAGATTTTGTGTCACTGGCCTACATATAATGGTGAAATTATTAATTACACTTTGGATGGTGCATAAATACACCCAGTCACTACAAAGATACAGGTGTCCTTTCTAACTCAGTTGCTGGAGAGGAAGATTTCAACATCATCAAATCACCTCTGCTTAGTCTATCTAATACGGTGACAACTAAAAGATACTAAAAACGATTTATTCCAATCAACATAAGATAAATATGATGTGGTTGTCCATGGTTCAGATTTTTTTGTGTGCAAGTAGAAAAAAACATGACTCGCCCTACTTGTAGAGAAACACCAATGCCATCCCGTCTATGGATCTGTCATACAGTACATGCTTTTATTTTTTGTTGTCCTAGGCTACCTTGCTAAAATGCTTGCTCGCTAGACTAACTTCCTTTCATGGGCAATGTTAGCTTGTTAACGTTAGCCTTTGTACATCTAGTTTCATATTGAACTTCCATCCTCTCAGTCCAGGGGCACAATGTATAAATTTATGGTTGGATCAGAATCACCATTATAATCACTGGCCAGTATGGAGATTTAAGTAAAACCACAAGTCCAAATTCCTACCTCCATCCATGGCTAATTTAGGAAAATAACGCAAGATGCAACAATTAAAGTTTCTGTCAATGACGAATTTCTCTCGATGTGATACTCTTCTCACATAGAACCCTTTTCCACCCTCTGTGGAAAAGGTTCTATGTGTAACCCAAAAGGGTTCTACCTGGAACAAACATGGTTATACCTGGACCCAAAAGGAGTTCTTCAAAGGGTTCTCCTACATGTATACAGTGGGGAGAATAAGTATTTGATACACTGCCGATTTTGCAGGTTTTCCTACTTACAAAGCATGTAGAGGTCTGTAATGATTATCATAGGTACACTTCAACTGTGAGAGATGGAATCTAAAACAAAAATCCAGAAAATCACATTGTATGATTTTTAAGTAACTCATTTGCATTTTATTGCATGACATAAGTATTTGATACATCAGAAAAGCAGAACTTAATATTTGGTACAGAAACCTTTGTTTTCAATTACAGAGATCATATGTTTCCTGTAGTTCTTGACCAGGTTTGCACACACTGCAGCAGGGATTTTGGCCCACTCCTCCATACAGACCTTCTCCAGATCCTTCAGGTTTCGGGGCTGGAGCTGGGCACTACGGACTTTCAGCTCCCTCCAAAGATTTTCTATTGGGTTCAGGTCTGCAGACTGGCTAGGCCACTCCAGGACCTTGATATGTTTCTTACTTAGCCACTCTTTAGCCCTGGCTGTGTGTTTCGGGTCGTTGTCATGCTGGAAGACCCAGCCACGACCCATCTTCAATGCTCTTACTTAGGGAAAGGAGGTTGTTGTCCAAGATCTCACGATACATGGCCCCATCCATCCTCCCCTCAATATGGTGCAGTCTTCCTGTCCCCTTTGCAGAAAAGCATCCCCAAAGAATGATGTTTCCACCTCCATGCTTCATGGGTGGGATGGTGTTCTTGGGGTTGTACTCATCCTTCTTCTTCCTCCAAACATGGCGAGTCGAGTTTAGACCAAAAAGCTCTATTTTTGTCTCATCAGACCCCCTGACTTTCTCCCATTCCTCCTCTGGATCATCCAGATGGTCATTGACAAACTTCAGACGGACCTGGACATGCCCTGGCTTGAGCAGGGGGACCTTACATGCGCTGCAGGATTTTAATCCATGAAGGCGTAGTGCATTACTAATGGTTTTCTTTGAGACTGTGGTCCCAGCTCTCTTCAGGTCATTGACCAGGTCCTGTCGTGTAGTTCTGGACTGATCCCTCACCTTCCTCATGATCATTGATGCCCCACAAGGTGGGATCTTGCATGGAGCCCCAGACCGAGGGTGATTGACCGTCATCTTGAACTTCTTCCATTTTCTAATAATTGCGCCAACAGTTGTTGCCTTCTCACCAAGCTGCTTGACTATTGTCCTGTAGCCCATCCCAGCCTTGTGCATGTCTACAATTTTAACCCTGATGTCCTTACACAGCTCTCTGGTATTGTATTGGCCATTGTGGAGAGGTTGGAGTCTGTTTGATTGAGTGTGTGGACAGGTAACGAGTTCAAACAGGTGCAGTTAATACAGGTAATGAGTGGAGAACAGGAGGGCTTCTTAAAGAAAAACTAACAGGTCTGTGAGAGCCAGAATTCTTACTGGTTGGTAGGTGATCAAATACTTATGTCATGCAATAAAATGCAAATGAATTACTTAAAAATCATACAATGTGATTTTCTGGATTTTTGTTTTAGATTCAGTCTCTCACAGTTGAAGTGTACCTATGATTAAAATAATTGACCTCTACATGCTTTGTAAGTTGGAAATCCTGCAAAATCAGCAGTGTATCAAATACTTGTTCTCCCCACTGTATATGTTTTCTCCTACATATACCTGGACCCAAAAGGGGTTCTTCAAAGGGGACAGCCGAAGAACCCTTTTTTTGGTTCTAGATAGCACCTTTTTTTTTCTAAGAGTGTAGGCGTGAAGTCAAATCCAAACTGGCTGCCCTTCACACTTTTTTTTGGTGCGCCAGGACCATTTCATATTTGAGCTCACTTAGTTTAGCTCAACGCCAATTGGCTATTATTTTATTATTTTTTTCTATCAAGGGAGGCCAAATGCTCACAGGCTTCCCTTGCATTCAACGCTATGGGCAACAACAATGTCATACTATTTATGACCAGACAGATTGCCTACACATGTAGAGGGGCGCTGTTTCGCATGCTCTGATCTTTTCTCTGGTGAGATACATTCAGCCTCTTGCGAATTGTAGGAAATGTATAAAATATAGAGAGACAAATATACATCATTTTATGTTCTTTTCTAGGTACATTTTTGGGGGAATCCTGACTTCCCTTAGCATCCATGAATACATGCCACTGTCCACAATACTAACTTAATTAACATTGAAAAGAAGGAAATATTCCAAAACATGCATCCTGTTTGGAAAAAAAGGCAGTACATTTATACTGCAATTAACTATATGTCCTGAATACAAAGTGTTATGTTAGGGGGAAATCCAATACAACACATTACGGAGTACCACTCTCCATATTTTCAAGCATAGTGGTGACTGCATCATGTTATGGGTTGCTTGTAATCGTTAAGGACAGGTGGTCAGTCCTTGCATCCTTAACTCTATGAATTTGAGAGTGGTTACATTTGTCCAGGCCCATCCCTCAGCTTTTTACCAAAACCGAGGCGGTGTGTCACTTTGTTTCAACTGCGAATTCCAGCTTTAAGAGGGCTCTGTTTGGCCCCCTTAAAAAAAATACTCACACCAAGACCCCACCAAGCCAGCCCAGGCATCATTAACATGGCTTCTGTTTTTATTGTCTGTTGCTGTGGCTGTGTTTTTGTCTATGATTCTGCAAATGTGTCTGTGATGTAGGGCAGACTCAGTGTGTGTGATGAGTATGTAACTGTGACGGTCATCAATTGCTGACGTGGGGTAAAAATGCTGAATGATGTCATTGTGTTCAATGTCATCCACTGCACCACTTTTCCTCTCCTGTATTGTTTAAAAAAAAAATATTACCCAGACAACCTGCACTGAGGAACTTTTACCTCTAGCTTTGATAGAGTTTATGCTTATCCACAGTCTAGTCCACTCCACTCTGACGATATTGTAGAAAAAATGTGAAGTGACAGAAAAACATGGATTGTTTCCTAATTGCCAGTGAATGTTTGTTCTTTCCCAGGGCTGAGCCAACCAATCCGGTCAGTGTTGTTGGGGCCTTACAAATCTAGGGGCCAGTTGCCATGGCGAGATATTGTTTTCATCCAGTCATGCCAGCACTGCCCATGTGGGCGGTCCCCTCGTCAGCATGCTTCTTTGTTTGTGTACCACTTGTTAGAACAACCAACCTCCTCTGTGAACAAATCCTTGGACCCTTTAAAGTTCTCTCCGTTGTGCATTGGTCTATCACTCAGGTTCATCTTTGGTTTTACCAGTGGAAAATCTGGATCAATATCTGTATTTTATCAACTGTACTTTCAATGGATTAGTATTTGGATTTCCTATTTACTAAAGAAATAACTCCACTTACTAACAGGCAACATCATGATATCAAAGAGCAATTTATTATGTAGCTCAACCACACCAACTTCTATTCTCACATTTTCTCTCCTGCGAAGCTTTGCAAAACAGCCAACCTTTTACTCTTCTGTGATCTTACTGTGCAGTAGAGTCCTTCCCCTCCCCCTGCCTTTGAGGCATGGAGAGAATGTAGGTTGAATAGAGGGCCAGGCTAAAGGGAACCCTAAGTTTAGCTCCAGGTTTTCAGTAGAGGCCAGGCCAGACGGCCACCCTTCTTGGGTAAACTGTAGATACTGTAGCCCCTCAGCTATCAGGGAAAGCAGGCTTCAGCCATGTGCTCAGACCCTGAGCAGCGATCCACCATAGACCAAGGAGACCTGCCATCTTTTGGTCATCGTGCTTCACAATCTCTTGCCTAAACTGGCCCTATGATTTAGTTAGTCAAGGTAGGTCTGTACAGAAGAAAAGTCCAGATTTCCCACTCCTGACTGAAAGTGAATTTGGTACCACGAGAATTGAGGTATTAAGGAAAACACACTATCAAATGTTTTATGCATGTAGGTATACTAATTTGTCTGTGAAGCATTCAAACACTGCAAGTAGGCTAAATGATGCTCAAGGGCTCAAGTTTCTCCACTGCCTATTCTGAGGCTGTGCTTGCATCTGGTTGCCTAATGCCCAGCACTAAGTGATAATCTTACGATATATATATGCCAGGAGGGGAGGGGCAAATGACTTCAGCACAAATATTCTCATAATTTGTCCATACCATGTCCTGTTGGTAATTAGAAACACACAATATTGTGTGTGTATGTGGTCTTTGTTAGTTCAACTCGGGTCAAAACTATGATGGAGTGTCAATTGGCATTAAGACAGTAACAGTAGTACTGTGTTTGATTAACAATGTTGTGTCATCCATTACAGCGTATTTTCCACATTGATGATAATTGATTATGTATTTCATTGTTTCATAACATCTATTAAGGCATTAGGCATCCAAATTAACATCAATATTTTGATGAAAGACAGATGTTTTCTACAAAGCCAATTTGAAGAGTTCTGAGTCAGATGACATTTATACATGATCCACCAAAGAACCATGACTGTTGATATTCATCCCAAACAAATACTTTGACATTGAAGAAATAACTTTGATCTAAGTGCTAATTCATACATTTTGTAGTCCCTGTTGTAACGGTTTTGACTTGAGGTTATTATTTATAGGGGTGCCAGGTAGGTTGTGCCTACCAGAGAAAACATTGGTTTCTCCTTTTGGTTTGGGAGGGAATGAGTCCCATCTGGTACGTCAAGTCTACACCAATACAAAGGACTTATGTAAAAGTCAGGATGGAAATAAACTTTTCATAAACCCTTAAAACATTGGAAAGAACTTCAAAAACAACTATATTATTTTGCGTTGGTTGTATTACCAACATAAATGATTACACACACATATAATATAACACAATGAGTTCTGGTTCCTCCAGAAATGTCCTGTACCTCGGGCCTAAAAAGAGTCCAGCCCGGTAAAGGAGTTCAGAGGAAGGCCACGAAGAACAGAGGTGTAGTCCACGGACGCAAAGAGTGGATCCGATTCTGGGTAAAACTCTATTAGGCTACAAAACACACGGAATAGAGAAGCTTCGGAACTGAGGGTTGAACACATCCTCATTCACGTCTCCATCACAACGCCACTTTTGCGCAGCTGATGCTGGCTTTTTAATTGGGAATTACAGGGAAAACGCCCTATTGGAAGGAGAAGCACTGTGACGGTTCAGAAAAATTCCGGGCCCTCACACTGTGTATGGGTGCTGATGTGAGTGTGAGCCTTACAGGATGAAGTAACAGCCACAATGACCAAAGGGGACCAACATTTGCACCCAGAGGGGGCCCCAGGACCGAGTTTGAAAAATCCTGCTCGAGTGTCTAATTACTTTGTCATATTCCTCTCCTATTACTGCTACAGTCAATATTGGCAGTCAGCTAATCCCATAGAATCAGAGCATATACAAAAAATATATATACAGCACCAGTCAAAAGTTTGGACACCTACTCATTCAAGGGTTTTTCTTTATTTGTACTATTTTCTACATTGTAGAAATAATAGTGAAGACATTCAACTGTGAAATAACACATATGGAATCCATATCGGGTGAAAGTTTAGAAATGACAGCACTTTTTGTTCATAGTCCCATTTTAGGGGAGCAAAAGTATTGTGTATTAAAGTAGTAGAAAGTTAAGTATTTGTTCCCATATTCATAGCACACAATGACTGCATCAAACCTGTGACTCTACACATTTGTTGGATACATTTGCTCTTTGTTTTGGGTTTCAAAATGTCCCCCAACATGCCCCCCCCCCTTCCCCACCAATATGTACACCACAATTTCGCCCTTGTGAAGTAATGACATCCTTCATCCTTAATAGTCAAACTTCTTTTTCCATCAAGGCTCTCAGTCGAAGAAGGGTGGTTTCAGTTCAACTTAACACGTGACAGATGTTGAATAGAGGATGGAGAGAGCATCTCACAGGGAGCTCCTCAGTCTGACACCCAGCCCCTGCCTTCAGAGGTCCTGTGGTCAAGATTCTATACCCCAATCCACATTTCTCAGTATTTCACAAAGGGTATTTTTTTATGATCTTATCAAATGCTTGAGGAATGGAATTTATTAGATTGGAAAACCACCAAAACTCTACATTGTATCATATAATCCCATATCTTTACACCTCTGCCACCAAAAATATAATTTCCATGTGAACATTTAACACCTGGTAGTCTGCACCTCTCTCTCCTACCCTTGGGCTGTGTGCAGCATGGGAATGGCCCTATTAACAGCCAGTTACCAGGCGGCTCTGGCCTGGGGATTCTGCAATAATTGTCTACAGGGAGTCCAAAGGCCTGTATATGTAGCATGGTGCCCCTGAATGGCTAGCTCAGTCAGGGAAGGCCTCAGTAACCAGAGGCGTCTCGGAGGGATACCCGCGGCAGGATGTTGTCGAACCAGAGGGAACGTGACAGGGAATTGTTGTGAGGCTGGCAGCAGGTGTGATGAAGATGCTTAAAGAGGCAAGGGAGCTGTTGCCACCTCATGTGTCATTAGGGAGTTAAGGATCAGAAAGTAGATGATGGGACGAAACGGGAAAACGTATGGCCGTTCCGAGAGAGGGATAAAAAATGACGCTTAAACTCCGGGCATCTGTGTTTTCCCTGGCCCGGGAGGCTGGTGGTTCAGAGCTGCACTGTTGCATCTGCCTGATGCATTGCCAGGTCTGTAATGAGTGCCTTTCAGCTAAGGTGATTGTGTCAGCAGTTTAAAGGGTTCCTCATGCAAGCGACCAGAGAAAGCTTTCCCGTAGGCATTACCAAATATAACCACCATCGTCAGATAGGGCCTTCGAGACAGACCGACAGACACTGCATTAAACCCATTATTCCAATGATTAAATGTGTACCTCGAAACCAGAAACTGCAACTGAACTTCTGCTGAAGTTTCTTCGTCGTCCTTGGTAGTAGCTACAGAGGGACTCCTGAACTGGCTTTAAAGTGCATATAGTGCAGCAACAGATTCCTAATTGTTGAGACTGCGGTTTTGATTTCTCAGCTTTTTTTCTATCCATGTAACCCCCATCGGTTTGGAAATTCAATGCTCTGATTCTATGGGATTGGCTGGCTGCCAATATTGACTGTAGCAGTAATGGGAGAGGAATATGACAAATAAATAAGACACTCGAACTTAGGTCCTGGGGCCCAACTCTGCGTGCAGGTTTTGTTTTTTTCCCCCAACACTACACAGCTGATTCAATAACAACTCATCATCAAGCTTTGATTATTGGAATCAGCTGTGAAGTGCAAGTGTAAAATTTCAAATGTGCACCCAGGTGGAGGGGGCCCCAGGACCAAGTTTGGGAAACCCTGCACCAGAGTAGGTTTGTTATTGTGATTATTGGCACAGCTGCAATGTGGTCAAAGATACGAAGCGATGTTGAGTGGTTTAATTCACATCAATGAACTGGCATCTTCTTTGCTGTCTCATCTCAGTTGTAGTGATCAAGAAAGTTGCAATTTCCCAGAACCTCTGATTTGTACATTTTTAAGCTTACTGAGCAAGATGGATAATTTAGCATTGTTTGTGAGTGTCTGTATTTCAGTGTTTGTGTGTGTTCATTTTGGAATACAGTGAACTCACAGAGCTATATACTGTAGTAAACCCAGCATTTGACAGTCTCTCTGTTCTATAGAATGCTGGAGAGATTCTGTGTACCGCCCCCTTGTGTGGAGGAGGAATGACGACGCCCCTTCGATGAGAGCCATGGAGCTGAAAGTGTGGGTGGATGGAGTGCAGCGGATCGTATGTGGCGTCACAGAGCTCACCACATGCCAGGAGGTGGTCATCGCCCTGGCCCAGGCCATTGGTGAGTCAATCCATCCTGCAATATTGTCCAAAACTCAACAAAAAATATATAATTAAAGAGAGTTCAAGGGATAAATTGAAAATAAGATTAAACTAAAGTGAACTACTGTACCCCTTTTAATTAAGCCTTAACACACTTTGTGTGAGAATGGATCCTTTTGCAGGACACATCCACAGAGCATGCAGCATATTTGACAGTCCGTTTCTGAGAGATGCTAAAGATGGTGGAGTGCACCAAGATAAGAGTTGACTGGGAGTGAACGGAGATTGTGAGAATCAAGATGCGAGATGACTGGGAGTTGATCACGAGAATGTGAGAATCAAGATTAGAGTTGACGGAGTGAACAGATATTGTGAGAATCAAGATGAACTGTGTTGGGATGATTCGTAGATGTCATTGAGATGCTCGCTGAGGAGAAGAGATAACTCCATGATGATTATTGTATTCCCATAATGATACCGCATTTATGTATGAGAAGCTATTACCCCAGCCCACATGTAGAGGCAACAAAATAAGATTGAAAGAAGCTGTCTGTTCCCACCGCTTCTAGGGAGAAATAGCTGTAGAACCAGCATGGAGCCACTTTTAAAGGTTCACCTCTTTTGCATTATGGAGATGTATTAAACTGTCTGTGTGAGTATGGCTCAGCCCAACAATACCCTGCTTTCAGTTCATACTGTTTTCATTTCATACTACTGTCATTTCAAGAGCTGCAAAAACTGTACCCCTACAAATCAGCTGGGCTAGACAATCTGGACCCTCTCTTTCTAAAATTATCTCCCGCAATTATTGCAATCCCTATTACTAGCCTGTTCAACCTCTCTTTCGTATCGTCTGAGATCCCGAAAGATAGGAAAGCTGCCGCGGCCATCCCCCTCTTCAAAGGGGGAGACACTCTAGACCCAAACTGCTACAGACCTATATCTATCCAACCCTGCCTTTCTAAGGTCTTTGAAAGCCAAGTTAACAAACAGATCACCGACCATTTAGAATCCCACCGTACCTTCTCCGCAATGAAATGTGGTTTCCGAGCTGGTCATGGGTGCACCACAGCCACGCTCAAGGTTCTAAACGATATCATAACCGCCATTGATAAAATACAATACTGTGCAGCCGTCTTCATCGACCTGGCAAAGGCTTTTGACTCTCAACCACCGCATTCAGCAGACTCAACAGCCTTGGTTTCTCAAATGACTGCCTCGCCTGGTTCACCAACTACTTATCAGATAGAGTTCAGTGTGTCAAATTAGAGGGCCTGTTGTCCGGACCTCTGGCAGTCTCTATGGGGGTGCCACAGGGTTCAATTCTTGGGCCGACTCTTTTCTCTGTATACATCAATGATGTCGCTCTTGCTGCTGGTGATTCTCTGATCCACCTCTACGCAGACGACACCATTCTGTATACTTCTGGCCCTTTGGACACTGTGTTAAACCTCCAGACGAGCTTCAATGCCATACAACACTCCTTCCGTGGCCTCCAACTGCTCTTAAATGCAAATAAATCTAAATGCATGCTCTTCAACCGATCGCTGCCTGCACCCGCCCGCCTGTTTAGCATCACTACTCTGGATGGTTCTGACTTAGAATAAGTGGAGAACTACAGATACCTAGGTATCTGGTTAGACTATATACTCTCCTTCCAGACTCACATTAAGCATCTCCAATCCAAAATGAAATCTAGAATTGGTTTCCTATTTCGCAATAAAGCATCCTTCACTCATGCAGTCAAACATACCCTCGTAAAACTGACTATCCTACCGATCCTTGGCTTCGGCGATGTCATTTACAAAATAGCTTCCAACACTCTACTCAGCAAATTGGATGTAATCTATCACAGTGCCATCCGTTTTGTCACCAAAGCCCCATGTACTACCCACCACTGCGACCTGTATGCTCTCGTTGGTTGGCCCTTGCTTCATATTCATTGTCAAACCCGCTGGCTCCAGGTCATCTATAAGTCCTTGCTAGGTAAAGCCCCGCCTTATCTCAGCTCACTGGTCACCATAGCAGCACCCACCCATAGCACGCGCCTCAGCAGGTATATTTCACTGGTCATCCCCAAGGCCAACTCCTATGTTGGCCGCCTTTCCTTCCAGTTCTCTGCTGCCAATGACTGGAATGAATTGCAAAAATCACTGAAGCTGGAGTCTTATCTCCCTCACTAACTTTAAGCATCAGCTGTTAGAGCAGCTTACCGAACATTGCATCTGTACACAGCCCATCTATAAATAGCCCAGCCAACTACCTCATCCCCATATCGTGTTTTTTTTTCTCCTTTGGACTACAGTATCTCTACTTGCACATTCATCTTCTGCACATCTATCACTCCAGTGCTTAATTGCCTAATTGTAATTATTTTGCCACTATGGCCTAATTATTGCCTTACCTCCCTAATCTTACTACATTTGCACACACTGTATATAGATTTTTTTATATTGTGTTATTGACTGTACGTTTGTTTATCCCATGTGTAACTCTGTTGTTTGTGTCGCACTGCTTTGCTTTGTCTTGGCCAGGTCGCAGTTGTAAATGAGAATTTGTTCTCAACTGGCCTACCTGGTTAAATAAAGATTAAAACATTTATTTTTTAAATACTGTTGTCATTTCATACTGTTTTCAGTTCATACTGGCACAGTTTTGCACTTGCACTTTGTGCTGCTTAGAAGCAAAATTATGTGGAGATGTCATGGTTTACATAGGTCATTTGCTCTTAGAGAAAATACTTGGAGGTCCTAGAGGTAGCATGTTAAATTAATCCATTAGATTTGTACATGCTATTCCATTGTGATCCATGCACAGATACATAATTGTAGGACTAACAGCTAAATGCTGTGTCTTCATCAACAGTACAGGAGTTATGGTCCAGGGCCTCTTTTGTATGTGTTCAGTCTTTTGTCTGGCCCAGGGTACTTTGATGTGAAAGGTCTTCAGCCAGATTCAGCTGTAGTGACAACTGTGTTCCTTTCATAGGGGTTCTGCTGTTGAGAGGGGAAAGACTGTGGCTTGTGCTCTTATCTGCAGCAGAACACACACACACACAGATTTGGGTCTGGAGGAATTTTTATTGAACCTTACTCCAACCCTAGAATGAATGGGAACTGAACAACTGCTCCTATATTTGAATAGAGAAATCCCTGTTCTTCCTAGAAAAAACAACCCATTACTCTGACAACTGCACAGTGCACACCCTCTAAACTGTGTCTGAAAGCAAGTGGGGTAATTGTGAATGGTTCTTCGATAGTTTCCCTGTTCTTAGCGGAGGTAAAGAGATCAGATTAGGGTTGTGGCTGTGTTTCTGAATGCAGGAGGGGATAACAATGACAGTCAATGGTAGATGATCTCTAATCTGCTGCTACTGCAGAGTGTAGTCTAGCTACTAGTCTGTATGTAACTGGTCACCGGCTGGTATTTGGCAAGAAATAGCAAACAACGTTGCCGTGTGACTACTGTACATTGGTCATCTAAGCCCAGTTACTTAGTAAAGCTCCAATTAATTAATCTGATCAAATCATTATTTCACTCTTTTGCAGGGCGCACTGGCAGGTACACGTTGATCGAGAGATGGCGGGAGACGGAACGCCACTTGGCTCCTCATGAGAACCCTGTGGTGTCCCTCAACATGTGGGGCCAGTATGCCAGCGACGTGCAGTTGGTTCTCCAGCGCACCGGCCCCTCCCTCAGCGAACGTCCCAACTCCGACGGCACATCCCGTGTGCCCGAGCGCGGCCTCTACCGCCAGAGCCTGCCTCCTCTGGCCAAGCTGCACCCGTCCGCCAATGACTGCTCACTCAAGCGTCGGGATCCCAAACGTAAGTCCCTCACCTTCATGGCTGGGGCCAAGGGCTTGAGGGATATTTTTGGGAAGGGCAGAGATGCCGAGGCCAAGCAGCAGCAGAGAGCACTGAACCAGGGCAGGGGGGTGGTGTCTGTGCCCCTCAGTCCAGCCCGGGAGCTGGTGCGCCTGGTCCAGCTGCAGAAGGACAAGCTCCAACTACTGGAGAGCCGGTTGCAGGGCTGTGAGGCGGAGCTACACGGCTGGGAAAGCGGTGATGGTGGTGTGTGCGTCGAAAGTCAGGAGGGCGTCGGCGTGCTAGAGGAGGAGCTGGCGCTTCTGGAGCAGCAGCTGCGGAGAAACGAGGTGGAGATGTCCGAGGAGGAGTTCTGGCAGAACGAGCTGCAGATCGAGCAGGAGAGCGAGCGGCAGCTGAGGGAGCAGCTCCAGGAGCTGATTGGACGGTTGCGGGAGTGTGAAGCCCGGCTAGGGGAGTACCTGACCCGTATCCAGGGCATGGAGGCTGGCCTGGAGCAGGAGACTGAGCAGAGCAGGCAGGTGGACGAGCAGGAGGCCCGGGCCCAGCTGGGGAAGGTCAGGGCGGAGCTGGAGCAGCAGGTTCAACACAGCGTGCAGCTAGAGAGCAGCTGCAGGGCTGTGGACCGCTCACTTGGACAGTCCAGCAAGAAACTACAGGTGAGCTTTGGTAGAAGGAAAAATGTATAGGAAAACAGTGATTGTACATACACCACAAATTCTGCAAAATAGGGTTGAAAACAACATTTATCAAAATGGGTTTGAAAACAACATTTATCATTGATTGGAAGACACACAAACACCTTATGTAAAATGGATGATGGGGATTATACTGTGATGATACCTTTTGCAGAAAAAAATGATCATGAAGTAAGACCATCTGGAACATATACAGTACCAGAGTGTGCAAAGCTGTTATCAAGGCGAAGGGTGGCTACTTTGAAGAATCTCAAATATACATTTATTAAACACTTTTTTTGGTTACTACATGATTCCATATGTGTTATGTCATAGTTTTGATGTCTTCACTATTATTCTACAATGTAGAAAATAGTAAAAATAAAGAAATACCCAGGAATGAGTTGGTGTTCCAAACTTTTGACTGGTACCATATATACACTGCTCAAAAAAAGGGAACACTAAAATAACACATCCTAGATCTGAATGAATGAAATATTCTTATTAAATACTTTTTTCTTTACATAGTTGAATGTGCTGACAACAAAATCACACAAATTATCAATGGAAATCAAATTTATCAACCCATGGAGGTCTGGATTTGGAGTCACACTCAAAATTAAAGTGGAAAACTACACTACAGGCTGATACAACTTTGATGTAATGTCCTTAAAACAAGTCAAAATGAGGCTCAGTAGTGTGTGTGGCCTCCACGTTCCTGTATGACCTCCCTACAACGCCTGGGCATGCTCCTGATGAGGTGGCGGATGGTCTCCTGAGGGATCTCCTCCCAGGCCTGGACTAAAGCATCCGCCAACTCCTGGACAGTCTGTGGTAAAACGTGGCGTTGGTGGATGGAGCGAGACATGATGTCCCAGATGTGCTCAATTGGATTCAGGTCTGGGGAATGGGCGGGCCAGTCCATAGCATCAATGCCTTCCTCTTGCAGGAACTGCTGACACACTCCAGCCACATGAGGTCTAGCATTGTCTTGCATTAGGTAGGAGGAACCCAGGGCCAACCGCACCAGCATATGGTCTCACAAGGGGTCTGAGGATCTCATCTCGATACCTAATGGCAGTCAGGCTACCTCTGGCGAGCACATGGAGGGCTGTGCGGCCCCCCAAAGAAATGCCACCCCACACCCTCATACCACCCTCATGGAGCCTGTTTCTGACCGTTTGAGCAGACACATGCACATTTGTGGCCTGCTGGAGGTCATTTTGCAGGGCTCTGGCAGTGCTCCTCCTGCTCCTCCTTGCACAAAGGCGGAGGTAGCGGTCCTGCTGCTGGGTTGTTGCCCTCCTACGGCCTCCTCCACGTCTCCTGATGTACTGGCCTGTCTCCTGGTAGCGCCTCCATGCTCTGGACACTACGCTGACAGACACAGCAAACCTTCTTGCCACAGCTCGCATTGATGTTCCATCCTGGATGAGCTGCACTACCTGAGCCACTTGTGTGGGTTGTAGACTCCATCTCATGCTACCACTAAAGTGAAAGCACCGCAAGCATTTAAAAGTGACCAAAACATCAGCCAGGAAGCATAGGAACTGAGAAGTGGTCTGTGGTCCCCACCTGCAGAACCACTCCTTTATTGGGGGTGTCTTGCTAATTGCCTATAATTTCCACCTGTTGTCTATTCCATTTGGACAACAGCTTGTGAAATTTATTGTCAATCAGTGTTGCTTCCTAAGTGTTATTGACTTGGAGTTACATTGTGTTGTTTAAGTGTTCCCTTTATTTTTTTGAGCAGTGTAAATACACACAGTTGAAGTCACAAGTTTACATACACCTTAGCCAAATACATTTATACTCAGTTTAACAATTCCTGACATTTAATCCACGTAAATATTCCCTGTGTTAGGCCATTTAGGATCGACACTTTATTTTAAGAATGTGAAATGTCAGAATAATCGTAGAGAGAATAATTTATTTCAGCTTTTATTTCTTTCATCACGTTCCCAGTGGGTCAGACGTTTACATACACTCAATTAGTATTTGGTAGCATTGCCTTTAAATTGTTTAACTTTGGTGAAACGTTTCAGGTAGCCTTCCACAAGCTTCCCAAAATAAGTTGGGAGAATTTTGGACCATTCCTCCTGACAGAGCTGATGTAACTGAGTCAGGTTTGTAGGCCTCCTTGCTCGCACACTCTTTTTCAGTTCTGTACACAAATTTTCTATGGGATTGAGGTCAGGGCCTTGTGATGGCCACTCCAATACCTTGACTTTGTTGTCCTTAAAGCCATTTTGCCACAACTTTGGAAGTATACTTGGGGTCATTGTCCATTTGGAAGACCCATTTGCGACCAAGCTTTAACTTCCTGACTGATGTCTTGAGATGTTGCTTCAATATATCCACATAATTTTCCGTCCTCATGATGCTATCTATTTTGTGAAGTGCACCACTCCCTCCTGCAGCAAAGCACCCCCACAACATGATGATGCCATCCCCGTGCTTCACGGTTGGGATGGTGTTCTTCGGCTTGCAAGCCTCCCCCTTTTTCCTCCAAACATAACGATGATCATTATGGCCAAACAGTTCTATTTTTGTTTCATCAGACCAGAGGACATTTCTCCAAAAATACGATCTTTGTTCCCATGTACAGCTGCAAACCGTAGTCTGGCTTTTTTGTAGTAGTTTTGGAGCAGCGGCTTCTTCCTCGCTGAGCGGACTTTCAGGTTATGTCAATTTATAGGACTCGTTTTACTGTGGATATAGATACTTTTGTACCTGTTTCCTCCAGCATCTTCACAAGGTCCTTTGCTGTTGTTCTGGGATTGATTGCACCAAAGTACATTTGCCTCTAGGAGACAGAACACGTCTCCTTCCTGAGTGGTATGATGGCTGCATGGTCCCATGGTGTTTATACTTGCATACTATTATTTGTATAGATGAACATGGTACCTTCAGGCGTTTGGAAATTGCTCCCAAGGATGAACCAGACTTGTGGAGGTCTCCATCTACAATTTTTTTTCTGAGGTCTTGGCTGATTTCTTTTGATTTTCCCATGATGTCAAGCAAAGAGGCACTGAGTTGGAAGGTAGGCCTTGAAATACATCCACAGGTACACCTCCAATTGACTCAAATGATGTCAATTAGCCTAACAGAAGCTTCCAAAGCCATGACATTTTCTGGAATTTTCCAAGCTGTTTAAAGGCACAGTCAACTTATTGTATGTAAACTTCTGACCCACTGGAATTGTGATACTGTGAAATAATCTGTCTGTAATCACCTGTTGGAAAAATTACTTGTCATGCACAAAGTAGATGTCCTAACCAATTTGCCAAAACTATAGTTTCTTAACAAGAAATTTGTGGAGTGGTTGAAAAACGAGTTATAATGACTCCAACCCAAGTGTATGTAAATTTCCGACTTGACAAAACCATGTTTACAATGAAACAGAACTGTTTTATTAATTCAAGCATAGTTTCTCACTGCTTGGGACAAATGTTTTTGAAGTTACTGTGTTTGATTGAAAAGGGCCCTGTGTTTTTAGTAGGAACATTTTGGAGGCCTCTTATTAGTCCTCATGATGTAATGTTTACTTACAGGGTGGAGTACACCATATAGGCTGTGTTTTGACAGGCAGCCAATACTGATCTTCTTTTCACTTATTGGTCTTTTGACCAATTAAAACGGATCTTTTCACATCAGCTCTTTATCATGGCTGATATGATTGGTCAAAAGACCAATTAGTGAAAATAAGATCAGTATTGGCTGCCTGTCTAAACGCAGCCTATATAGTGTACTCCACCCAGAAAAACTCTCAGAATTGGACTGCCTGTCTAAATGCAACCATAGTGTGGGCGTGAGGTAAAAATGTATTTTTAAAGAATCGGGTGGTGAGTTTTATATACAACTGGTGATGCTGAGGCCTGAAAAGAACTGCAGATCTACTCCACCAGACTTACATGACTCGTTCCCTTGAACCAACTCTTCCTTTCTGGGCCCTAGAAAACTGATCCTTTATTAGTGGGTTTAACAACCTGCAACATGTATGTAACGGTAAACTGCCTGATTTTAAATGTTCTTCTCAGTGCAACAATTCCACCTGCAAATAGCCTTAAATGTAAAGGAATAACATTCCACAAGAGAAAAGTATAATATTTTAAACATCGTATGAATCTATAAAGTTGCTTGTTAGGCGTGAGTGGCCAGGCGGGCCCCCATCAGTGGAACCAAGTATACGGGGAAGTAGAACTGACAGTAGAAACTGCAGGGCAAGTAAATGACTAGTTGAGTGGTTGTTTGTTGCAGGAGAAGGAGCAGGAGTTGGAGCAGTTGACCAGGGAGCTGAGACAGGTGAACCTTCAGCAGTTCATCCATCAGACGGGCACCAAGGTCACCGTTCTACCAGCCCAGCCCAATGACCAGAAGAATAAGACCGGTACACACAAGCATTACAAAGCATCCTAGTCAGAATGTTTTTGCCCAATCTTGGCTCAGACATTGTATTATCCAACACTACCCCCTAGTGGAAGTTAGTACACCATGTCAGGTTTTTGTAAACCTCTTTATTTGGCTAGTAATGTTACGTTTTGTCACGCCACAGTCCAATCTACACACTAACTGCTCAACCTGAAAGTAAAGAGGTATAATTTAAAATAAAAAATACTACTTAAAGTAGACTTTGATGACTTCCTCCTCCCCTCTCTCCAGACCTCCAATCAGGCTCGCTGAAACGGCTGGCCTCCTCCCGCCTCCTCCCCAGTGACCTCCGGACTTTGCAGAGTCCAGTGTCTTCAGGCCTCAACCCTGAAGGCATCTACGTCTGACCCCTGACCTTTACCTTCTGCTGGCTACTATCAGTGACCCTCTGCTGGAGTTGAGTCAGCTTCTCCCCTGGAGGATCCATCTCTTTATCATCTCCATTGGAGCTCCATCAGAGGAGGCTGGTGGGAGGAGCTATAGGAGGATGGGCTCAATGTAATGGCTGGAATGGAATGGTACCAACCATTACAATGAGCACTTGCGCCGACAGCTCATCGCACTAGCCTCCTCTGATCTCCACTCTGTCCTCCCACAATGCCATCCTTCCTTCTCTCTGCTGAGTTTTCTCCATCTTCCACGAGAACAGAGACCCCCAACAGTTTTGTCAAGACTATAGGATTTAGAATGTTTGCCTCGTTTTGGCTGTTCTGCCACTGGTGGAGAGCTCGACCATGTCCTTGCATGACTGTTTGAAAAGCATAGCATCTTTTGAGGTACAGAAGGCCCAATTTCAAACAGAACGTTTTAGCCTCACCTCTGTGCACTTCTCCATCTCCTCTCGAAGATTGAGTGCCACGACTGAGTAGATGTGAGAAATATGGTATGAACACCACCTAGCACCCCGTTACCATCATATAGAAAGTGAATGGTGCACAATCACAGTCATGTGATGACTTAACTCGAGTCAACTGCTGCCCTGGACAACCATGAGGAAATCCAGATGTTTGTAGGGGTTGAGACTAAAGAAAGTCCCTTGGAGATCAGGTGATATAGAGGAAATTAAAACATCTTCAGACAACCATGATTTACAAAGACAGAGGTCTCAAAAGTATAATGGCCATTTGTTACAGAAACAGAATGGGTCAGAAAACCATATTTTACAGATAGGCCACCTTGTGTGAGACCTGTGGTGTGTAGCAGAGCCATATCTGACTGCCTTATTAGAACAATTTTTCTGTTTTAAAGACTTTAAGAACAGTAAAGGCTGTTATAACAGATACTTATAGACATGGCAGCTATGCTCCAGAGATCTGATGCACCATTTATAGTCAACACAGCAGTCTAGTGACTAATTGTTGATCAGTTTTGTGATTATGGCTTTTGTGTGACTGATGTCAATAGCTGTAGAATCTGGTCTGCCACTGGGTGGCAGAATACACCTCACAAAACATTTAGCTAGGATCTTAATGTTGGTCATTTCATATTGATTATACATGCAAAAATGTTACATTATGCAATTTATGTGGTTATTCACTTTCATCGTTGTAATCTTTTAGTATGCTGTAAGTTTACCGTTGCACTTTCACTTTGGAAGGGCCTGGAGAATTTGTACTTACCACTTAGTTTTTATAATGTCTTGTTTGTGTTGAGTGGTTTTCTTTTCTCATTTGTAACCTCTTGAATTGTGGGTTTGTCTATTGTCTTACATGGCTAATCATTTTTATGAAGTTAAAAAGATGTCTCACATGAACCAAAGCAAGTTAGACAATGTGATTGGTAGTGGTCAACCTGAATGTACTTAATTTGTTAAAACAGAACATGCTCTGTAAATACCTTTACAGGGGCCACTGTATCTGCCTCCACTTTAAAAGTGATGCATTTGTAATGGTGAGAATTGTTATTGGACTGTATCTGTCAATAGATCGAACTCCACTCTGTGGCTCTTCAGCCTCGTGGAGAGGACTGTGTGAGATAAGAGGTTGTTATTTGGTTGTGGACTAGTCGATACCAGGGAACCCACCAACTGCAAAGCCGGTGGACGCACGTCAAGGTCAACAGGCTGACCTAAAGCTCGTTCCATTCAGTATTATTGATGTCCTAGTTTGGATCATGAAGAAGGTTTGAGCTGTGTCGCCGAAATGTAAACCACTAACACAAGAACAATGGCTCTTAACAACTTACACAGCGGAGACTAGCATGCCTTACTGAATTGTAAATAATCACTACGGTACATAGTATTGGAATATTTTTTACAATATTTAAAAGAATGCATAATGCTGACAAAGACAATAGTTGTACGTAAAATGAATTAACTTTGGTTTTATCCTGCTACTCTGTGGACAGCTTGGTGCATGCACTGATGGCTTGGTTTCATTGATGTTTTTGTATTGTTGAAATGACCAGAGGCTTACGATGATAGTGGAGTTATAAGTATGGAAGTATAATGTTTATCACAGTGTATGTTACTGACTGCATGGCTCTGTCTTCTACAGTGGCATGTCTTGGTCCCAGACCAGTGCATTCACACATATGTCAGAATAGGTCAGAGGACATCGAAATGCAAACCGTAAACAAATAGGGTTTTTAAACCCTAAAAAGTGCCCCATCTTTTGGTGGTTATTAGACACAACTTACCACTAAATGCCCAAAGATGCAGGGTCGTTCCACCTCAAAAAGCGCAAGAGGATTTCGACACCAATCTCCAGATTTTTCTGAAATCGTTTCAGTAGTGAGTAACTGATACGATTAGCATTCCTGAAACATTATTTTGTTGAAATAGAATTTAATCTGAGAAATTAAGAATTACTCCAATTGTCCATTTTAATTCATAAGATTCAGATAATATTCAATAAACAAAGTACCCAACGTCTGGACCAAACCTCTTCCTACCAATTCATATTTTTGGTCCAAATTGGATGTTGGGTACTTTGTTTATTGAATTTGATCAGAATCCTATACATTTAAAATGGCCAATTTGGGTGCAATCAATTAGCTTAATTTTTCAGAGATAAAATTACATTTCAACAAAATAATGTTTGAGGAATGCCGATCTTAAGCGTTTCTAAAAAAAACTATTTCTGAACAATCTGCGATGGTGGGTGTCATTGCTCGCTAGAATGACTCTGCACTGAAATCTCTTGGGGTAAGAATACATCTAATCTACGCATCTATTAGGACAGTTTTTAAATGTTGCACCAACGGAGTATGGTTTTCTTAAGTCTTTTAAGGGCCCATCTTTGTAAACATGTCTGAAATCAATGGTTTTTCAGATGCAGATTAAGGTCTGGATTCAATCTGTTGCGCTCTAGTGCAGTTTAAATGTTTATTATTTCTGATTGGGCCGACATATGCAGAGTTTACCATGAATGTGGTCTCCACAAACGCGGGAACATTGCCTTCACATCTCTATCGTGCAGCCAAAGACAGTAACGTAGGTGCAAACTGCTTCTCCAAAAGAAATCCCTGACCATACTTGTTGGCGATGTCATGGCGACATTGGCTAGCTATGCTCTGTGCAGAAACACGTCATCAGGTCTAACGGTCGTCTCGCACCATACTGCGCATGTGCAGGCCTCAAATCAAAGGCACAAAAATGTAAACGTGTTAGTTTGACACTTTCACGGAGTAATAACATGTTCAACTACTTAAGATATTGTCTCGAAGCTATGTTGTGCCTTTAAATTGAGAACTAATTCATAATTTTTCACTTCTCTCATTGACTTCTCAAACCCCAGCCTGGTTTGCTTGGTCTGTTTCACAAGCATTCCCAGAAGTATCTGGGTTTAGAAACTCTGTGGCGCAGCTCTTCAGCGATACGGATTAAATCCAGCCTTAAACCTAGTTTTGGATTGAGAAGAACGTTCAATGGAGAATCTCCCTTGAACACAGTTTTTAGTCTAGGACTATGCTGACTATGAGTCCGTGAAACCAGCCCAAAGTGTAAATGATTGGGAGGAAACTTTGCCAACAATGTCAGACGGAGCTGTCATGTATGAGAATGTCATGTTCTACTTTTCCCCACAAACATCTGAGAGAAATGACTTTGCCACGTCTATGACATCATTGTAATATGAAATGCTTAATACATTTAAACCAGTGTTGAAAGTTTGTCCTTGTGTTGTTTTCTGTTGTAGCGGATTTCAACTCAAATAAAAAGACAATATTTGAACTTTGACTGCAAGAAATGGTTTTGTTGTCCTGCAGCACTAATATTATGGCACAGCTGACTCATTCAATGAATGATATTACCTAATGTAAAGAAATAAGGAACAGAGGATTAGAAGCTACAATTTTGTCTGTCCAAACATGATTTTGTGTCTTGGAACAATCCTAATGCACCACTTGGATTGGTAGATTTGTTGAGTCATATTGTATATCTCTATAACCCAACAAACAAGAAAAGATGGATTTGAACCCTGGACCTCAAACTTTGCACCACTGGTTTTGCAAATCTGGGAGAGAAATGTATAGACTGGCTGGATTCAATCTGTATCACAGAAGATCTGTGCTCAAATTTAAAGGTTATTTCCGATTGAGTCGACATATGCAGCATTTTCCGTGAAAGCAGTCTCCACAAACACAGTAACTTTGCCTTTTAAATTTTAATCGAGCTATAATGCAAATCTTCTGTGATCATTCTGCAATACAGATTGAATCAAGCCCGTTAATACCTTGCTCTAACATACGTTCTGATCTTCATTCTGATTGTGCCCACATTTTTAGAAGTCTAGGCAATTAAAAAGACATCATGAACCGAATGCGATCAAATCTTCCTGAAAACCTCTGGAGGTAGTTGGATGCATTGTTTCTCCATATTTTACAAGTGTAAAGGAATCTGGAGGTTTAACATCTTATGGCTGGGGGCAGTATTGAGTAGCTTGGATGAATAAGGTGTCCAGAGTAAAGTGCCTGCTACTCAGTCCCAGTTGTTAATATATGCATATTATTAGTATATTTGGATATAAAACACTCTGAAGTTTCTAAAACTGTTTGAATGATGTCTGTGAGTATAACAGAACTCATATGGCAGGCAAAAAAAGAGAAAAAAATCCAACCAGTAAGTGGGAAATGTGAGGTTGGTTGATTTTCAACTCATTCCCAATTGAAGATACAGTGGGATATTGGTCCTGTTGCACTTCCTAAGGCTTCCACTAGATGTCAACCGTCTTTAGAAACTTATTTGAGGCTTCTACTGTAAAGGAGGGGTTCATAAGGGCTCTTTGAGTCAGTGGTCTGGCAGAGTGCCAAACTCGTGACGCTTGTTCATGTGAGAGGTAGCTCCCGTTCCATTGCTTTTCTACAGACAAAGGATTCTCCGGTTGGAACATTATTGAAGATTTATATTAAAAACATCCTAAAGATTGATTCTATACATCGTTTGACATGTTTCTACGGACTGTAACGGAACTTTTTGACATTTCGTCTGCCCCTAGTGAATTTCGCTTCGTGACTTTGGATTTGTTTACAAAACACGCTAACAAAAGTAGCTATTTTAACATAGATGGACATTAT
The DNA here is from genome assembly GCF_023373465.1 of Oncorhynchus keta. Taxonomy (NCBI): domain Eukaryota; kingdom Metazoa; phylum Chordata; class Actinopteri; order Salmoniformes; family Salmonidae; genus Oncorhynchus; species Oncorhynchus keta. The sequence continues at coordinate 22,768,347 of NC_068453.1, read as the reverse complement.
CGAACAAAACAAACATTTATTGTGGAACTGGGATTCCTGGGAGTGCATTCTGATGAAGATCATCAGATAAGTGAATATTTATAATGTTATTTCTGACTTCTGTTGACTGCACAATATGGCGGATGTCTTTTTGGCATGTTGGGTCTCTGAGTGCCGTACTCAGATTATCGCATGGTTTGCTTTTTCCGTAAAGATTTTTTGAAATCTTACACAGCGGTTGCATTAAGGAGAAGTTTATCTAAAGTTCCATGTATAACACTTGTATTTATCAACATTTATAATGAGTATTTCTGTAAATTGATGTGGCTCTCTGCGAAAATCATTGGATGTTTTTGGAACTACTGAACATAACGCGCCAATGTATTCTGAGATTTTTTTATATAAATATGAGCTTTATCAAACAAAACATACATGTATTGTGTAACATGAAGTCCTATGAGTGTCAACTGATGAAGATCAAAGGTTAGTGATTAATTCTCTCTTTATGATTTTTGTGACTCCACTCTTTGGCTGGAAAAATGGCTGTTTTTCTGTGACTTGATTCTGACCTTACATAATCGTTTGTGGTGCTTTCGCTGTAAAGCCTATTAGAAATTGGACACTGTGGTGGGATTAACAAGAAGATTACCTTTAAAATGGTATAAGATACTTGTGTGTTTGAGGATTTTTAACTATGAGATTTCTGTTTGAATTTGGCTCCCTGCACTTTCACTGGCTGTTGTCATATCGATCCCATTAACAGGATCTCAGCCCGAAGAAGTTTTTAAACCGTTTAAACTGGGTCAATCATAATCCCGCTTCTAAAATCATTATCATTATTTGTAGTCTCGAATATCATGTGTAGACATGACAAATCTTAAGAAATTTATTGAAAAACATGTTTTGGTATGATAATCTGATATACAAAAGAGGACCTGTAAAATCATGTGTATAGTACTAGTATTTACATTGGATTTAACTCCTACATGGTTTCTTTCGATCTCTTCTATCTTTTTATGAGACTTTGTCTGTATGTCTGTTGGACTGCTTTTGGAGAATCTTAACCGGTCGATGAACTCTTCTCATATGATTTACCATATTACCCCTTTGAGTAAATGTTTTCCCACACTCTGAGCACCGGTGAGGTTTCTCCCCAGTGTGAGTATATACATGCTTTCTAAGAGCGTCTGAAGTAGTGAAAGACTTGGGGCATTGGGTGCAGGTGTAAGGACGCTCGCCTGTATGAGATCGCAGATGAACCATAAGATGGCAAGATGCTTTGAAACCCTTTCCACAATGTTTACAGGTGTGGGGGGTTTCTCCTGTGTGTGTTCGTGTATGCAGACGCAGTTCTCCTAAGGTAAGGAATGCCTTACCACATATGCTACATAAGTAATTCTTCTCCCCAGCATGCATTCGCATGTGTCTCACTAGTGCACACTGCTGGGTAAACCTCTTACCACAGATGGTACACATGTGACGGCGCTCCCCAGAGTGAATGCGTACGTGCACTTTGAGATCATAAGCACTCCTGTACCTCCGGTCACAGTGTTCACATGCGAATGGTCTTTCTTCTGTGTGAAGTAGCTGGTGTTTTTTCAGTGCCCCAGGAGTAGCATATCGTTTGGGACACTGGTCACAATGATATGGCATCGTGTGAACTCCCATATGTAGCGTCAGCAGTGATGGTTTTTTGAAAACCTTCCCACACTCACATGTATGAGTCCTGTTTTGGGGTACAGGGGATCCCTCTTGTTTCTTGTCCCCCTTTCTGACCACCTTTGTTTTCTTGTCAACCTGTTTGATCTCATTCTTTTTGTCCCCCTTTCTGACCACCTTTGTTTTCTTGTCAACCTGTTTGATCTCATTCTTTTTGTCCCCCTTTCTGACCACCTTTGTTTTCTTGTCAACCTGTTTGATCTCATTCTTTTTGTCCTCCTTTCTGACCACCTTTGTTTTCTTGTCAACCTGCTTTCTGTCCTTTTCTACTTGGTCGGTCTTGATATCCTTGCAGAGGTTGGCCACTTCACTGTGAGAGAATGGAGGTAGAGTGCAGTTAAGAACCTGGGATGGCTCGTCAGCATTCACCATTACGTTGAGAGAATGATCCAAGTTAAATTCTGTAAGGAGAAAATACAGGAGATAAGATTACATAACCACTATATATATATATATATTTACTTTACACAGGTAACTGACAAACTAAAGGAAACACCAAAATAAAATGTTTTAAAAGGGCTTTGGGCCACCACGAGGTAGGCACCTAGGCATAGATTCTACAAGTATCTGGAACTCTATTGGAGGGATGCGACACCATTCTTCCACAATAAATTCCATAGTTTTGTCCTTTGTTGATGGTGGTGGAAAATGCTGTCTCAGGCACCTCTCCATAATCTTCCATAAGTGTTCAATTGGGTTGAGATCTGTGACCGACGGCCATGGCACAGTTAACATCGTTTTCATGCTCAAACCATTCCGTTACCATTCGTGCATTGTGGATGGGAGCATAGCCATGGAAGGCCATAATAGCCATAATGGCCTGCCCAGCATTTTTATACATGACCCTAAGCATGATGTGACTTTAATTGTTTAATTCAATCAAGAACCACCTGTGTGGAAGCACCTGCTTTCAATATACTTCGTATCCCTCATTTACTGAAGTGTTTATATTATTTTGGCAGTTACATTGTAATTCATATACGTTATAAGTCAAACAATGGTTGAGTGACCTTTTTTTATTTTCCTTACCATCACAGGGTACTGGAGTAACCAACACTGAGGTCTCTGCAGGTGGCAGACCCTCCTGTTGCTGTTGCTCTGATGTTGACAGTCCTAGATCCTCCAAACATCTATCAGTGCTTTCATCCAGGATTTCATTGTGGTCTTCATTTTCACAGACCCCATTATCTATGCATTCATCTGAGTATTGCCTCCCATTGTCAGAGTTGTCTGGCTCATAGTTAATAACAACTCTCATTTTTGGAGGGAGGGACAGTGTGGACAGGATGGTATCTGCAGTGTATTTAGAGACATGACCTGGGTAGGAGAGATCAGTTATACTCACCTATATTGCCAAGTAAAAAATACAAGGTGTCCAATTGGACGATTTGCTTCATAGCCATTATCTGGAAGGAGACTTACTCTTGTTCATGTTTCCATGACGCTGATGGTGCTGCAGCACTGTCTTCAGTTGTTCAGGGTCAAAGACAGTCTGTCCACATTCCTCCAGGACAGAGGGGGCAGCACTGAGCCATGCTGTTGTCTAAGAGGAGCAGGGCAAGGGGAATACAGCATAATAAAGAGTTCAAATACATTGTACCAGCCACTTGAGGTTTTAGACACATTTTGAAATGACCAGATACACCATTAAATTCATCTGTAGAGCCACATTACGCCATGTTCCGTCAATCTTTTAGAGCGGAGATGTTTTCCTCAGTACCTGCGTGAGGTCTGGTACAGGCAGCAGCTCCTCCAGTCTGGAGAGGAACTCCCACACCAGTGTCTGCAGCGCTGTGTCGTACCGAGGGCCATAGTGGACTGGGAACACCTCCTGTAAAATAACAATTTAGCATGAAATGGGTCCATTAAAGATGCACTCCAGCTATTTGGGAACTTGCATACCTGTTGAGAAACAATATCCCAAGTATAAGTAGAGTAATGTACACACATGTAAGGGTGTGTACATTCAAAACATTAAGCACAATAGTGCAAACTTCAAGCGTAGGCCATTCAAGGAGTTGGTCTGATATCGTCAGCCTCCTCCCTTAATTGTGGGAACAATGGAGGAGCAGTTGATCTAAGTAGATGTTTAACTGGTAGCCTACTTCAGAAATATATTCAAGCAAAAGGATCATAAAGAAGTCTAGAGAAAAAGTTCCTCACCTGGAAGAAATGCTCCCTCTCAGAAGGGTCTCCCAGCAGGGTTTGGACTAGCTCCACAAAGTTAGAATCTGAAGCCTCCAATTCATCACCATGACTCTGTCATTAGGCGCAAACAAAACATCTGACAAATGTACAGGAGTGTATCCCTCAGAAATAAAGTTCTCCAGTGTCTCATTCATAAAGTGTTGTCTATTTAACCTACTTCTTTGTGTAAGGATTTTTCTGTCAAAGTGTGGATTATGTCCAGGTGGGCCTGGATGGTCAGGAGGTCAGCTGCGCCCGCACTGCAACACAACTCTAAAACCATCTGGAACAGAGGTGGATATGTGAAAAGCAGGACTTGGGCCAGGGTAGTCTGATTAATCAGGCTGGAATACACAATTTATTGGTACATACAGCCTGAAATGAATGCCTGCAAAATTGTGTAAGTGTAGGGGAAAGAAATAATGAAAATATTCACACAAAAAGGTGTGGATTGTTCTCCATCCTCCCCTGATTCAGAATATACATTTTCCCATGACATTGGAACGGTTGGTTCTATAGCTATTGACGAGAGAATGACAAATATCCAATGTAAAACAAATTTTACCAAGGCGCTGAACCATATCTCTAAAAGGTTGGGTAAACAATGATTTCCTGTGGAAACTTTTGGCGCAATAGCAGAAGGACAATCCCCCAGAGAATTTTATTAAACATTCTGGCTTGTAATGAACATTTACATGATTTTGCAGGCTGTATGCACCAATGAATTGTGTATTACAGCCTGATTAATCAGACCATGGCAGACGTACAGTAATTGCAGCTAGTAGCTGCCCATAGTTTGTTCCATCTTAAGACTCTTCCCATCCCAACCCTCAACATTTCCACCTCTCTCACCCTTGCTCTCAGTCCTAGAATGAGTTGGGTCCTCTGCCTGGAGCTCAGCAGCTCTGGAACCATCTCTGTCACAAAAGTCACAAACTCCTCCAGCTTCCCATATTGCATCACATTACGTTGTTGAGCCACTTGCCACATGAAAGCAGACATCAGGCGTAGAGGTGGAACCAGGAGACGCAAGGAGAAAGAAGGGAGATCTGTCACCGAAGAGGAGTTAACAGATAAACAAATAAATTCCATAACTCAGCTAGTTAATATTACAAGCGATGTGTAGGCTATAGGACATATATGAATGGTCCATGTAAAAACAAAACAAAAATGTAATGAGTCATGAAATTATTTTTCTACATTTAGCTACTTGGCTACATTTAACACAAACTAACCTTGTTCTGATGCTGGATCAATAATGTTATCCATAGCTAGTTTGCAAAGAAAAATAGCCACTGGAACAAGCTACTGTTAGATAGCTAAAGAGTTTGATGGTAAGGTGAGATAGTGACCAAGCCTAGAATATACACTAAGCCCTTACAACGTGGCTAAAAAGGTTGATGTCTGCATGCAAGCTAGCTAATACTATAGTAGTTAGCTAGCAAACTAAACCCGTTTTCTATAGATAGCCAACATTTGCACATGCAATTACTTTTACCAAAGATATTCTCGTCATCTATCGGTGATTTTACTGACAACAAACAAATCATTGACATCGACGAAGTACTATACTTCCGGGTGATGTTGAAAAACAATCCTTCAGAATAAAGGTCATCATTTAAAAAAGAAAGATGCATACCACAAATATTATTCTCTTTGTATTTAGTCATTGCAATATATAATTTTGTTTAATTGAGGGTTTATAATATTGCCCACTAAAATAGCCTAATTCTCCCAACCTGCTGCGTAAGTTCTCCCAACCTGCTACAAAACTGTTCCTGTATACCACCTAGTCCAAACCCTGACTGAGACAGCTCCACTTCCGTAATTAAAATGTATTATAACGAAATATTATTAATGGTATATATTTTTGTTTCAAATGTCAACAAAATTGCTGTTACTGTCCTCCTGCCATCTTACCAAGAAAATTAGACAGCTCATCATTGTGGAAAAGGCTTGTCCAACCTGCTTACCTTGTCAGACAGATGTCAAAGTCATCTGCAGTTTTCTGGGGAACTGCCTCTTATCCATCAACATTAATTAATATGGATGATAATAGAGCTCGCCAGCTTGTAGCCCTAAAAGACGGAAATGAGTTACAGTTCAAGTTGGAAGTTTACATACACTTAGGTTGGAGTCATTAAAACTCGTTTTTCAACCACTCCACAAATTTCTTGTTAACAAACTATAGTTTTGACAAGTCGGTTAGGACATCTACTTTGTGTATGACACAAGTCATTTTTCCAACAATTGTTTGCAGACAGATTATTTCACTTATAATTCACGGTATCACAATTCCAGTGGGTCAGAAGTTTACATACACTAAGTTGACTGTGCCTTTAAATAGCTTGTAAAATTCCAGAAAATTATGTCATGGCTTTAGAAGCTTATGATAGGCTAATTGACATCATTTGAGTCAATTGGAGGTGTACCTGTGGATGTATTTCAAGGCCTACCTTCCAACTCAGTGCCTCTTTGCTTGACATCATGGGAAAATCAAAAGAAATCAGCCATGACCTCAGAAAAAAAAATTGTAGACCTCCACAAGTCTGGTTCATCCTTGAGAGCAATTTACAAACACCTGAAGGTACCATGTTCATCTGTACAAACAATAGTACTCAAGTATAAACACCATGGGGCCACGCAGCTGTCATACTGCTAAGGAAGGAGACGTGTTCTGTGTCCTAGAGATGAATGTACTCTGGTGTGAAAAGTGCAAATCAATCCCAGAACAACAGCAAAGGAATCTGGAAAGATGCTGGAGGAAACAGGTACAAAAGTATCTACTTCCACAGTAAAACGAGTCCTATAACGACATAACCTGAAAGCCCTCTCAGCCAGGAAGACGCCACTGCTCCAAAACCGCCATAAAAAAGCCAGACTACAGTTTGCAACTATACTTGGGGACAAAGATCATACTTTTTGGAGAAATGTCCTCTGGTCCGATGAAACAAAAATAGATATGTTTGGCTATAATGACCAAGCCGGAGAACACCATCCCAACTGTGAGGCACGGGGGGTGGCAGCAACATGTTCTGCGGGTGCTTTACTGCAGGAGGGAGTGGTGCACTTCACAAAGTAGAATGCATCATGAAGCAGGAAAACTATGTGGATATATTGAAGCAACATCTCAAGACATCAGTCAGGAAGTTAAAGCTTGGTCGCAAATGGGTCTTCCAAATGGACAATGATCCCAAGCATACTTCCAAAGTTGTGGCAAAATGGCTTAAGGACAACAAAGTCAAGGTATTGGAGTGGCCATCACAAAGCCCTGATCTCAATCCTATAGAAAATGTGTGGGCAGAACTGAAAAAGTGTGTGCCATCAAGGAGGCCTACAAACCCGACTCAGTTACACCAGCTCTGTCAGGAGGAATGGTCCAAAATTCACCCAACTTATTGTGGGAAGCTTGTAGAAGGCTACCCAAAATGTTTGACCCAAGTTAAACAATTTAAAGGCAATGCTACCAAATACTAATTGAGTGTGTATAAACGTTTGCCCCACTGGGAATGTGATGAAAGAAATAAAAGCTGAAATAAATCATTCTCTCTACTATTATTCTGACATTTCACATTCCTAAAATAAAGTGGTGATCCTAAATGACACAAAACAGGGAATTTTTACATGTATTACATGTCAGGAATTGTGAAAAACCGAGTTTAAATGTATTTGGCTACGGTGTGTGTAAACTTCCGACTTCAACTGTACCTCTCATACGTTCAGCCATTCCCATGGGGAAAATGGATAGGGAAAAATAGGGTTTTGGAATAAATGCCAGAAATAAGGTCAGAGGTTAACACAGGCTTAGGAGATCTTGAACGTTTTATTCTTTGAGATAATATCAGTCATTTAACATGACCTTTATGAGTTATGAAGCCTTTATGTGCTTAGTCCTTTTTCTGATGACATAATTACTTCAAAATTCACAAAAAGTAATGTTAGCTGATGAAGATGATCTCATAGAACAAAACATTTAGGCGTTTATCCAAAAACCCTCCAAAAACTCCACTAATTTCCCCATAGGCTTTGTCCAACGAACCATGGCGGAGTTAGTGCCTACAAAAAGGCACCATTACTTTTGCTCTCTATGTCGGACGGAGCTGTCGTGAATGAGAATGACATGATCTACTTAATTTTCCCCACAAACATCTGAGAGAAATTGCTTTTCCACGTCTATGGCATCATGGTAATAAGCTGATGTTATTATATGAAATGCTTAATTAATACATTTAGTCCAGTGTTGAAAGTTTGTCCTTTCTTGTGTTTGTCTCTGTTCTAGAAAAAAATAAATGAAAAGACAATATTTGAAAAGACAATATTTGAACTTTTGGACTGCAAGAAGTCATTTTGTTGACCTGCAGCAATAATATTAAGACATAGCTGACTCATTCAATGAATGATATTACCTAATGTAAAGAAATTAGGAACTGACAGGATCAGATTAAGCTACAATCTTTTCTGTCCACACATAATTTTGTATCTTGAACAATCTTACTGTACTATGCCACTTGAGCATTGGCAGATTTGTTGAGTCATCGTGTATCTCAATAACCCAATACAAGATAAGAAGACAATGACTAGATATCAGGATAGATAATAACACGAGTAAAAGAAATAACAGAGCAGCAGCAAATGATGAGTGTAAAAGTGTGTGTGAATGTGCATGTGTGTGCAATGTGTATGTATGTGTGTTTGCGTTGTGTCGGTCTGTGTGTGTGTGTGTGTGCATTTTTAATGTATGTGAATGTATGTGGGAGTGTCAATGTAGTGGTGTGAGTGAGTGTGTATATGGTTTGTATATACAGTGCCTTCGGAATGTATTCAGACCCTTTGACTTTTGCAAGATTTTGTTAAGTTACAGCTTTATTCTAAAAATTGATTGATGAGGGGAAAAAAACAATTCAATCTACACACATTATCCCATAATGACAAAGCAAAAAGAGGTTTGTAGAATTTTTTGCTAATTTATAAAAAAATAAATAAAGGAAATATCACATTTACATAAGTATTCAGACCCTTAACTCAGTACTTTGTTGAAGCACCTTCGGCAGCGATTACAGCCTCGAGTCTTCTTGGGTTTGACGCTACAAGCTTGGCACATCTGTATTTGGGGAGTTTCTCCCATTCTTCTCTGCAGATCCTCTCAAGCTCTGTCGGGTTGAATGGGCGCGTTGCTGCACAGCTATTTTCAGGTTTCTCTAAAGATGTTCAATCAGATTCAAGTCCGGGCTCTGGCTTGCCACTCAAGGACATTCAGAGACTTGTCCAGAAGTCACTCCTGCATTGTGTTGGCTGTGTGCTTAAAGTCGTTGTCCTGTTGGAAGGTGAACCTTCGCCCCAGTCTGAGGTCCTGAGTGCTCTGGGGCAGGTTTTCATCAAGGATCTCTCTGACCTTTGCTCCGTTCATCTTTCCTTCGATCCTGACAAGTCTCCCAGTCCCTGCCGCTGAAAAACAAAACCATCCCCACAGCATGATGCTTCACCGTTGGGATGGTGCCAGTTTTCCTCCAAACGTCATGCTTGCCATTCAGGCCAGAGTTCAATCTTAGTTTCATCAGACCAGAGAATTCTCATGGTCTGAGAGTCTTTAGGTGCCCTTTGGCAAACTCCAAGTGGGCTGTCATGTGCATTTTACTGAGGAGTGGCTTCCGTCTGGCCACTCTACCATAAAGGCCTGATTGATGGAGTGCTGCAGAGATGGTTGTCCTTCTGGAAGGTTCTCCCATCTCCACAGAGGAACTCTAGAGCTCTGCCAGAGTGACCATTGGGTTCTTAGTCACCTCCCTAACTAAGGCCATTCTCCCCGGATTGCGCAGTCTGGCCGGGCGGCTAGCTCCGGGAAGAGTCTTGGTGGTTTCAAACGTCTTCAAATCAAATCAAATTTTGTCACTTACACGCGGTTAGCAGATATTAATGCGAGTGTAGCGAAATGCTGGTGCTTCCATTTTCGACAGTGCAGTAATATCTAACAATTCCCCAACAACTACCTAATACACACAAATCTAAAGGGGTGAATGAGAATATGTACATGTGAGAAAAACAAGAAAAGCCACAAAGGCAAGGTGCAATAGATGGTATAACATATGGAATATACATGTGATATGAGAAATGTAAGATATGTAAACATTATTAATGTGGCATTATTTAGAGTGCATTGCAATGTAAAGTGACTAGTGATCCATTTATTAAAGTGGCCAGTGATTGGGTCTCAATGTAGGCAGCAGCCTCTCTGAGTTAATGATTGCTGTTTAGCAGTCTGATGGCCATGAGATAGAAGCTGTTTTTCAGTCTCTCGGTCCCAGCTTTGATGCATCTATACTGACCTCGCCTTCTGGATGATAGCGGGGCGAACAGGCAGTGGCTCGGGTAGTTGATGTCCTTGATGATCTTTTTGGCTTCCTGTGACATTGGGTGCTGTTGGTGTCATGGAGGGCTGGTAGTTTGCTCCCAGTGATGCGTTGTGCAGACCGCACCACCCTCTGGAGAGCCTTGCGCTTGAGGGCGGTGCAGTTGCCATACCAGGCTGTGATACAGCCCGACAGGATGCTCTCGATTGTGCATCTGTAAAAGTTTGGTAGGGTTTTGGGTGACAAGCCAAATTTCTTCAGCCTCCTGAGGTTGAAGAGGCGCTGTTGCGCCTTCTTCACCACACTGTCTGTGTGAGTGGACCATTTCAGTTTCCATTTAAGAATGTTGGGGGCCATTGTGTTCTTGGGGACCTTCAATTATGCAGACATATTTGGTACCCTTCACCAGATATGTGCCTTGATATTTGCCACAGGTGGACTCCAATCAAGTTGTAGAAATATCTCAAGAATGATTAATAGAAATAGGTGTCACGTTCTTACCTTTATTTCCTTTGTTTTTGTCTTTATTTAGTATGGTCAGGGCGTGAGTTGGGGTGGGCAGTCTATGTTTGTTTTTCTATGATTTGGGGATTTCTATGTTTCGGCCTAGTATGGTTCTCAATCAGAGGCAGGTGTCATTAGTTGTCCCTGATTGAGAATCATACTTAGGTAGCCTGGGTTTCACTGTGTGTTTGTGGGTGTTTGTTTCTGTGTCTGTCTTTTTTCACCACACGGTACTGTTTTGGGTTTTGTTCGTTCCACATTTATTGTTTTTGTATTTCAGTCATGTTCATGTGTAGTATTTCTTATTAAAAGAAACCATGGACACTTACCACGCCGCATATTGGTCCTCCGATCCTTCTCGCCTCTCCTCTTCGGAAGAAGAGGAGGAAATCCCTTACAATAGGATGCACCCCAATTTAAAGTCTCGTAGCAAAGGGTCTGAATACTTATGTAAATAAGGTATTTGTTTTCCATTTTTAATACTTTTGCAAAAATGTCTAAACCTGTTTTCACTTTGTCGTTATGGGCTATTGTGTGTAGATTGCTGAGAATTAATATTTTAAAAATCTTTCAGAATAAGGCTGTAACAAAATGTGGAAAAAGTCAAGGGGTCTGAATACTTCACGAAGGCACTGTATAGCCTAGTGAGTATACATAGAGTCAGTGCAAGACAGAGTTAATGCAGATAGTTTGGGTAGACTTAATGGACTATTTAGCAGTCTGGCTAATTAACAGTCTTATCGCTTGGGGGTAGAAGCTGTTTCGGAGCCTGTTGGTCCGAAAGCCAATGCTCCGGTACCATTTGTCGGACGGGAGCAGAGTGAACAGTCTGTGGCTTGGGTGGCCTGGAGTCTTTGGCAATTTTACAGCCTTCCTCTGGCCTCGCCTGATATAGAGGTCCTGGATGGCAGGGAGCTCGGCCCCAGTGATGTACTGGGTTGTCCGGACCACCCTCTATAGTGCTTTGCAGTCAAGGGCGGTGCATTTGCAATACCAAGCGGTGATGCAGCCAGTCAAGATGCTTCGATGGTGCAGCTGTATAACTTGAGGATCCAAGGGCCTATGCCACATCTTTCCAGCTTCCTGAAGGAGAAGAGGCGCTGCCATGCCCTCTTCACGACTGTGCATACAGTGGGGAGAACAAGTATTTGATAGACTGCCGACTGCCGATTTTGCAGGTTTTCCTACTTACAAAGCATGTAGAGGTCTGTCATTTTTATCATAGGTACACTTCAACTGTGAGAGACTGAATCTAAAACAAAAATCCAAAAAAATCACACTATGATTTTTAAGTAATTAATTTGCATTTTATTGCATGACATAAGTATTTGATACATCAGAAAAGCAAAACTTAATATTTGGTACAGAAACCTTTTTTTGCAATTACAGAGATCATACGTTTCCTGTAGTTCTTGACCAGGTTTGCACACACTGGAGCAGGGATTTTGGCCCACTCCTCCATACAGACCTTCTCCAGATCCTTCAGGTTTCGGGGCTGTCGCTGGGAAATACGGACTTTCAGCACCCTCCAAAGATTTTCTATTGGGTTCAGGTCTGGAGACTGGCTAGGCCACTCCAGGACCCTGAGATGCTTCTTACGGAGCCACTCCTTAGTTGCCCTGGCTGTGTGTTTCGGGTCGTTGCCATGCTGGAAGACCCAGCCACGACCCATCTTCAATGCTCTTACTGAGGGAAGGAGGTTGTTGGCCAAGATCTCGCGATACATGGCCCCATCCATCCTCCCCTCAATACGGTGCAGTCGTCCTGTCCCCTTTGCAGAAAAGCATCCCCAAAGAATGATGTTTCCACCTCCATGTTTCACGGTTGGGATGGTGTTCTTGGGGTTGTACTCATCCTTTTTCTTCCTCCAAACACGGCGAGTGGAGTTTAGACCAAAAAGCTCTATTTTTGTTTCATCAGACCACTTCTCCCATTCCTCCTCTGGATCATCCAGATGGTCATTGGCAAACTTCAGACGGGCCTGGTCATGCGCTGGCTTGAGCAGGGGGACCTTGCGTGTGCTGCAGGATTTTAATCCATAAAGGCGTAGTGTGTTCCTAATGGTTTTCTTTGAGACTGTGGTCCCGGCTCTCTTCAGGTCATTGACCAGGTCCTGCCGTGTAGTTCTGGGCTGATCCCTCACCTTCCTCATGATCATTGATGCCCTACGAGGTGAGATCTTGCATGGGGCCCCAGACCGAGGGTGATTGACCGTGATTGACCGAGGGTGAACTTCTTCCATTTTCTAATAATTGCTCCAACAGTTGTTGCCTTCTCACCAAGCTGCTTGCCTATTGTCCTGTAGCCCATCCCAGCCTTATACAGGTCTACAATTTAACCCTGATGTCCTTACACAGCCCTCTGGTCTTGGCCATTGTGGAAAGGTTGTAGTCTGTGTGATTGAGTGTGTGGACAGGAGTTCAAACAGGTGCAGTTAATACAGTTAATACAGGTAATGAGTGGTAATGAGTGGAGAACAGGAGGGCTTCTTAAAGAAAAACGAACAGGTCTGTGAGAGCCGGAATTCTTACTGGTTGGTAGGTGATCAAATACTTATGTCATGCAATAAAATGCAAATGATTTACTTAAAAATCATACAATGTGATTTTCTGGATTTTTGTTTTAGATTCCGTCTCTCACAGTTGAAGTGTACCTATGATAAAAAATTACAGACCTCTACATGCTTTGTAAGTAGGAAAACCTGCAAAATCGGCAGTGTATCAAATACTTGTTCTCCCCACTGTATATATATATATATATATATATATATATATATATATATATATATGCTGAACAAAAATATAAACACAACATGTAAAGTGTTGGTCCCATGTTTCATGAGCTGAAATAAAAGATCCCAGAAATGTTCCATGTACACAAAAAGCTTATTTCTCTCAAATTTCGTGCACAAATTTGTTTACATCCCTGTTAGTGAGCATTTCTCCTTTGCCAAGATCATCCATCCCCCTGAAAGGTGTGGCATATCAAGAAGCTGATTAAACAGCATGATCATTACACAGGTGCACCTTATGCAGAGGAAAATAAAATGCCACTCTAAAACGTGCAGTTTTGTCACACAACATAATGCCAAAGATGTCTCATGTTGAGGGAGCGTGAAATTGGCATGTTGACTGCAGGAATGTTCACCAGAGCTATTGCCAGAGAATTGAATGTCAATTTCTCTCAAACATCGTTTTAGAGAATTTGCCAGTATGTCCAACTAACCACGCCAGCCCAGAACCTCCACATCCGTCTTCTTCACCTGCGGGGTCGTCTGAGACCAGCTACCCAGACAGCTGATGAAACTGAAGAGTATTTCTGTCTGTAATGAATCCTGTTTGTGGGGAAAAACGAATTCTGATTGGCTGGGCCTGGCTCCCATGGGACCGCTTCCCAGGCATGGCTGCGCCCATGCCCAGTCATGTGAAGTACATTGATTAGGGCCTAATTTATTTATTTAAATTGACTGATTTCCTTATATGAACTTATATGTAACTCAGTAAAATTGTTGAAATTATTGCATGTTGGGTTAATATTTTTGTTCAGTATATAAATTCGAATGTAGATGCTATATTAGTCAAACAATGGATGAGTGTTTGACCTTTTTTATTTTCCTTACCATCACAGGGTACTGGAGTAACCAACACTGAGGTCTCTGCAGGTGGCAGACCCTCCTGTTGCTGTTGCTCTGATGTTGACAGTCCTAGATCCTCCCAACATCTATCAGTGCTTTCATCCAGTATTTCATTGTGGTCTTCATTTTCACAGATCCCATTATCTATGCATTCATCTGAGTATTGCCTCCCATTGTCAGAGTTGTCTGGCTCATAGTTAATAACAACTCTCATTTTTGGAGGGAGGGACAGTGTGGACAGGATGGTATCTGCAGTGTATTTAGAGACATGACCTGGGTAGGAGAGATCAGTTATACTCACCTATATTGCCAAGTAAAAAATACAAGAGGTGTCCAATTGGACGATTTACTTCATAGCCATTATCTGGAAGGAGACTTACTCTTGTTCATGTTTCCATGACGCTGATGGTGCTGCAGCACTGTCTTCAGTTGTTCAGGGTCAAAGACAGTCTGTCCACATTCCTCCAGGACAGAGGGGGCAGCACTGAGCCACGCTGTTGTCTAAGAGGAGCAGGGCAAGGGGAATACAGCATAATTAAAGAGTTCAAATACATTGTACCAGCCACTTGAGGTTTTAGACACATTTTGAAATGACCAGATTCACCATTAAATTCATCTGTAGAGCCACATTACGCCATGTTCCGTCAATCTTTTAGAACAGAGATGTTTTCCTCAGTACCTGCGTGAGGCCAGGTACAGGCAGCAGCTCCTCCAGTCTGGAGAGGAACTCCCACACCAGTGTCTGCAGTGCTGTGTCATACCGAGGGCCATAGTGGACTGGGAACACCTACTGTGAAATAGACAATTTAGTATGAAATGGATCTAGTGCCAAATGTCTCCATTAAAAATGAACTCCTGCTTTTTTGGAACTTCTCCTGTTGAGAAACAATATCCCAAGTATAAGTACAGTAATGTATACACATTTAAGGCGGTAAAAAAAAAAAACCTTTTGAACAAAATAGTGATTTTTAGACAACTACAAACTTCATGGAGGCCATTCGAGCAGTTGAGTTGGTCTGATGTGGTCAACCTCCTCCCTCGCTTGTGGGAACAATGGAGGAGCAAAAACATCAAATAAAAAGGTCCTGACTGCACCCCCCACTTGTACTATGTTATACCTGTACATTTGGTGATAAATTATGTTAAAAGGAGACTGGAGTGCCACTTTAACAAGATCTTTAGGGTATTCTGAATGCAGACGAAGGATACTTATAACCTTTAAATCTACGTAGATGATTTTCAACTAGTAGCCTATTTAAAAAATATATTCAAGCAAAATGATCATAAAGAAGTCTAGAGAGAAAGTTCCTGACATGGAAGAAATGCTCCCTCTCAGATGGGTCTCCCAGCAGGGTTTGGACTAAATGAGAACTTGTTCTCAACTAGCCTACCTGGTTAAATAAAGGTGTTCTCAACTAGCCTACCTGGTTAAATAAAGGTGGAGAAAAAAAGCTCCACAAAGTTAGAATCTGAAGCCTCCAATTCATCACCATGACTCTGTCATTAGGTGCAAGCAAACAAAACATCTGACAAATGTACAGGAGTGTATCCCTCAGAAATAAAGTTCTCCAGTGTCTCATTCATAAAGTGTTGTCTATTTAACCTACTTCTTTGTGTAAGGATTTTTCTGTCAAAGTGTGGATTATGTTCAAGTGGGCCTGGATGGTCAGGAGGTCAGCTGCGCCCGCACTGCAACACAACTCTAAAACCATCTGGAACAGAGGTGGATATGTGAAAAGCAGGACTAGGGCCAAGGTAGTCTGATTAATCAGTCCATGGCAGACGTACAGTAATTGCAGCTAGTAGCTGCCCATAGTTCGTTCCATCATAAGACTCTTCCCATCCCAACCCTCAACATTTCCACCTCTCTCACCCTTGCTCTCAGTCCTAGAATGAGTTGGGTCCTCTGCCTGGAGCTCAGCAGCTCTGGAACCATCTCTGTCACCAAAGTCACAAACTCCTCCAGCTTCCCATACTGCATCACATTACGCCGCTGTGTCACTTGCCACATGGAAGCCACATCAGGCGTAGAGGTGGAACCAGGAGACGCAAAGAGAACAGAGGGAGACCTGTCACCGAACTGAAGAGAGAAATTAACAATTAAACAGATAAACAAATAATAAATGCAAAATCGACTGATCCCATAACTCAGCTAGTAATATATATCCCATAACTCAGCTAGTTACTAATATTACAAGCTATGTGTAGGTAGACTATAGGACATATTTGAATGATCCATGTAAAAACAAAATGAGTCATGCCATATCATTTTTCTACATTTAGCTACTGCTATGTGATAAGCAATGCATGACAAAACAGCAAACTAACCTTGTTCTGATGCTGGATCAATAATGTTATCCATAGCTAGTTTGCAAAGCAAAAAGACACCTGAAACAAGCTAGCTACAGATTTCGATGTTAACGTTAGATAGTGCGACCAAGCCTAGAACACACATAATATATTAAAGCGCTTGCAACGTAACTAAAAAGGTTGATATATGTATTCAAGCTAACAATACCCGAATCAGCTAAATTAAATAAAACAGTTTTTTAAAAAGAGGTTGCTAGATCCAGCGTCTCATCAGCAACACTAAAAAAGTACTCCCAGGTCATGGATTTCGAAAATCGTCCAAATAAAAGTCCCTCACGTTACATAATAGTAGAAATGCATCAATAACCTGTGATTATTAATGATATATGAAAAATAATTGTCTAAACATGAACAATGATTTTTTTTAAATCATAATTAAGTGACATTTGGATTAATTGTGGGTTTTAAAACATATATTCCAAGTTCAAATAAATGTCCACAATGTGAATCACTATATATGGAATACATATTGGCTTATAAAGCAAAAACTATTCTGGGAGCCTCAGTAAAAGTATTGTGGGGAATACTCAGTAGGGCCTGTATAGTGTATTTCATGAGGCTCGGAATAATATATGTTGCTGGCCTTTTATTTTGGTCAAACAGCTTAAAGTGGGTTGCCTGGACAAGATATACTGTACAAATATAGCACTGTACAGGAAAAACTATTTATTGTGTGTCCGCACAACCAGGGTCCAGTCTACTCACTAGAGTCCCTAGAATACAAAACAGGTGAGTTTGAACAAAAAGCTAGGTCATAGGAAGCTTTATGTTGATATTTGAGTAGTGATACACATTTCAGCATCATGGATAGCGACCCTTTTAGACTGCTATGTTGTCATTGTCAGTCTCGCGCCAAACATGTGGCAAAAATGTGTCCCAAAAGCATATGAATATAATGTAATATTTTACTCAGTGCAAGACCACACACTGGTTAAGAAAAAACGTTACTACTGGTGTCAAATAAACTGGGGTGGAAAATTCTCAGTCCAGTTTCTACTAACCAAATATGTTCAGTTTTTCAGGGGGGTCAAACAGCCTGCTGGTTATTTCTCAGTCTTTCTTGTAATGCCTACATGTAATGCTGCATTCTATATTAATTCCAAAGCAATACATTAATTCACTGTTATTGTGTTGAATATCAGTTGGAAAACCAAAACACCTCAACAATTTGTTTTTGCTTACCCTGGTGTGAAATACAATAATTCCATACACGACTTTCATGCACTCTTGCTTTGCGCTAATGGATTTTCCAAATACCAATTATTAGCAGATGATTAGTTAAGAAGCCAACTGCAACAACGATGGAGTGTCATACCTGTATGACTGACACGTTTATACATTGTTTTGCTAGTGACAACAAGGTGAAATTAAACAAAATGGTACAAACAGAGAATGTAAATGAGGCTCAGGTTCAAAACCTCTGGCCTCTGGAGAGTTTAAATGAGGGAATAACAACTGCTCAGCAAAGACCCTCAGACATACTTTTGAGGATAAAGAGCATGGTTCTAATTTTCATCCTGATGAAGCCAAGAGTTCATATGAGGAAGTGTCAGTGGTGCAGCTCAATCAAATCTCAGACACCCAAGATATTGGTAATGAATACTACCACTTAGAGACAGAAAGTTACGGTAGTGGTTTATTGGATGAGGAAATCGTAAGCTCTATGACAACTAGCATGTAACTGCAGAGGTTGACTTGGAAATAAATGAGGATACACTGAAATGTGTTTTGTCAGACGCTTTTATGGCCTACCACAACTGATGTTGTATTGGAGCCACCAATTGGACGGGGGTGAAATAAATATACAAAAAAGGTCAATTCTGTTACGGATAAAGGAAAAAAGTAAGTTGAGTAAATAAAGAGAATGATGCGAACCTCAAATATGAATCTTTCTGTATCTAGTCATTACAATATATAATTTTGTTTAATTGAGGGCTTATAATATTGCCCACTAAAATCACAACAAAAAATGCCACATTACAGACATAGACAAGTAGTAATTTCCTAACTGTTGGACAGCTCTACTTCAATAGTTCAAAAATAATTATAACAAATTAAATATTATTAATGTTAATATTTCAAATGTCAACAAAAGTACCATTACTCTCATCCTGCCATCTTACTAAGAAAGTTACTGTCACGTCCTGACTTTAGTTCCTTTTTTTTTGGTTTGGTCAGGGCGTGAGTTGGCATGGGCAGGTTTTTGTTCTATGTTTTGTATTTCTGTGTTTGGTTTTCCCACCTGTCCGGCGCAGCCAGAGCCGCCCGCCTGTCCGGAGCCACCAGAGCCGCCCGCCTGTCCGGAGCCACCAGAACCGCCCGCATGTCCGAAGCCGCCAGAGCCGCCCGCCTATCCGGAGCCGCCAGAGCCACCCGTCTGTCCGGAGCCGACAGAGCCGCCTGTCTGTCCGGAGCCGCTAGAGCCGGCTGTCTGTCCGGAGCCGCCAGAGCCGCCCGTCGGTCCGGAGCCGCCAGAGCCGCCAGAGCCGCCAGAGCCGCCAGAGCCGCCAGAGCCGCCAGAGCCGCCCGCCTGCCCGGAGCCGCAAGAGCCGTCCGTCACTCCAGAGCCGTCAGAGTCTCCCGCCTGTCCGGCGCCGCCAGAGTCTCCCGCCTGTCCAGCGCTGTCAGAGTCTCCCACCTGTTCGGGGCCCGCGGTGAGGGTCCCCAGTCCGAGGTCGGTGGAGAGGGTCCCACTCCAGAGGCGCCACATAAGTGGACCAAGATTAAGGTGGAGTGGGGTCTATGTCCCGCACCAGAGCCGCCACCGTGGTGAAATGCCCACCCAGACCCTCCCCTACAGGTTCAGGCTTTGCAGCCGGAGTCCGCACCTTTTGGGGGGGGGGGGGTACTGTCACATCCTGACCTTAGTTCCTATTAGTTCTATTTTCTTGTTCTATGTTTTGTATTTCTGTGTTTGGCCTGGTATGGTACCCAATCAGAGGCAGCTGTCTATCGTTGTCTCTGATTGAGAACCATACTTAGGTAGTCTGTTCCCACCTTTGTTTGTGGGTAGTTGTTTCCTGTTTTGTCACCTGATAGGACTGTTTTGTTTTTTCGTTGTTTCACCTTTGTTATTTTGTGTTCAGATGAATAAAGTTAACATGGACACGTACCAGGCTGCATTTTGGTCCGATCCGTCATATTCCTCATCAGGCGAGGACGAGAATTGTTGCAGTTAGAGCGCTCATCATTGTGCTATAGGCTTGTCCAACCTGCTTACCTTGTCAGACGGAGGTCAAAGCCATCTGCAGTTTTTTGGGGACACAACAGGGGAGCTGTCTCTCAACCATCAACATTAATTAATAGGGATGATAATGTCTGACCTGCGGCGACATCTGCCTATTATACCCTCATGCCGAGAGAAAACAGGGTCCCTCATATTTCAGCAGCTGATTAATGTTCTCAATGACATTTAGATATGCAGTCTCTTGGCAAATGGAGAATGATCATGCAGCAGTCTGATACGCAAATGAATAATGAACAGTGGGCACACGTGTGAGTGGGTATGCAACTTCCAAGCAATTTAAAAAAAATAGTATGTTGTTACTTGCCACAATGGAAATATTCAATAACCTAGCGAGGCATGCAAGCAATGTATTATTATCTAAATGAATGATACACACTAATGGTTCTATTGAGGCAACAAGCCACCATAGATGTGCTCTTCCCTGCACACCCAAGCCCAGGTATGTGCTGTAATCAACACTGATAAATAGCACATCATGTCCCAGCCAATGTCTGCTACTTGGGAGCATCCCTGTAGTGGATAGGGAAATAATTGAATGGAACAGAGACTTTAGCTTTGGTAGGATAGGCCTACAGTATACTGTAGAGAGAACATTTTCTCAGAGCGTATAGGAGCTGGCCCAGCAACAGTGAGACCGATGCTGTTCCGTTTGTTGATTGGTTTTTGCTGTGGCCCTCCAGCTGCTGGGACACAGTTTGGCAGGAGTTGTGTGGTGTCACATGCTGCCAAGTGAGCTGGCCAGATGGAGACAGCTGGACTGGCAGCCCACCATCCCTATAGCCTCTTCTGTTGGAGTGGGGAGGGACGCTGTGAGTCTCAGAGAGGAGGAGGTGATGGGTGTGTGTGTATGTGTTTGCACTTGCGCTTGCGTGCACGTGTGTGTGTATGTGTTCACGTTTGCGTGTGTGTGTGTGTGTGTGAGAAAGAGAGCGAGAGCGAGAGCGAGAGAGAGAGAGAGAGAGAGAGAGAGAGAGAGAGAGAGAGAGAGAGAGAGAGAGAGAGAGAGAGAGAGAGAGAGAGAGAGAGAGGAGAGAGAGAGAGAGAATTAGAGATTTTATGTGTGTGGTGGGTCTACCAAACAAAACCATGTTAAATCCAAACCCAAGCCTGTGTAAGTCATCCAGGTCTTTCATCTCTGCAACTTGTGGTTTTCCTTGTTATTTTCCTTTAACCTACTAAATCAATGGCCCCATCTTTCCATTTTGACCTGCCTAATACAGTTTTCGACTGAGAGCTATGACAGACCTATGGAACCATGTCCAGGTGGTCATCGGGTTTAGCAGAAGGGAAGCTGGTTGCTGCTGGCCTGGTCTCTGATTGGCAGTTTAGGCCCAGTGCAGCTGCTACCACCACCATCTGCTGTCAGGATATATTGATCATCTAATGAAAAAATTGGGTTTAGAATGAATCTCAGTGAAATCAACCCCCTTCCTTTCAAAGGGCAGTGACTTTAATCAAGTCCCTACAGGGAAGCCAAAAACTCATCAACTGAGCCCCCCCCCACACACACACACACACACACACACACACACACACACACACACACACACACACACACACACACACACACACAATTGCAGGAGATAGATGGAAAACTACGGATCACACTAATCCCCCGGTAAAGTCTCTGCTAGATTAGGCCACAGCTCCAGCATTTTTAGGGTACCGCAGCAGACCTCTTAACTCTGTCTCTTAACTCTGTCTCTTAACTCTGTCTTAATGTAAATGTCGTACTGTAAGTATTAACAACTTAATGGAAATCTAAGGCTAGTATTCAATCAAACATGCACTATTGGACGGAACTGAGGATCAAAAGCTGCCAGTGTTTACACATATAGACATGAGTATGGTTGGTATTGTCCTCTTCTGACTGCTGCTTTACAAGCTTCCCCGCTGCATTTGATATATTGAAAGTTATTTTCTTGGGTATTGATATTTTTGGGCTTTATTCAAAACATGCCTCAGAACTCAGTACAGTGAAATACATTTCAGACTCTATGAAAAGGGTGTGTGAGTTGTTAACACCAAGAAGGACAGCCTCTGGCAAGACATCTGGACATTTGAATATCAAAGTATTCCTCTGCTCATTGATGTGCCCATAACCCACACAGTATCTCTGCATATTCTAATCAACAATTAGAAAGTTTGACTAACGTCAAGGCCTTAGTCAATAAATACTGGTATCCAGCTACTGGTTAAATCTGATTACTAAAGTACATGTATTTTTATCCTCCACAGACGTGTTTGAGTCAGCAGGCCTTTTCCCACAATAAAACATTTTGATCTCCATGAATTCAAACTACTTCATTTGTATTTTCTTGGAAACCTCATAAAGAAAGTCGGGAGTTAAAAAATAAATCTTGGTCTATCAATTAATAATCTGTCTGCCATGTTTTGACCCCCTAACCACTTCCTCCATACCATAGGTCACCTGTTTGGATTCAACTGTGGAGCAGAGTGGAGCTTTGGTCAACTATTCCGTTATTAAAGGTTTCTATATTTGTTCTGAGAGTGAAAACTGCTTGCTGATGAATCACACAGAGAGACAGAAAGACAGGGGAAGAGGGACGGATAGAAAGACAGAAAGAGGGCGAGAGATGGAGATGGAGATAGAGAGGTCCTAATTGACAGCTTGTCACTGCATCTTTAAAAAAAAAAATCTTGGCGGTTTGCAGTTCGCAAAGTTAAATCATGTTTCCCGGATTGCAATTTGCAGAGGACAGGAGGCAGGTAGGATAATAGTGTCTGGTTCCCTGGAGTTGAGGGGATCTCTTAAATAAGATGTTATCGATTCTGCCCAGTTCTTTTGAATGGGACACGCCGGTAACCATGGATACAGGGCTACCCTCTCGCCGAAGAAATTGTTTCCTCAGGAGAGTTGAATGGCTGTCGGCGTGACAATTGGATGTGAAACGACTTTCTAATAGAAAATACGGTCCAAGGTGTCCATCTCACTGGACTACAGATAACCCGACACAGTCCTCTTCCTCAAGCCTGCTGAGTAGATCTCCTCAAGTGAACTCCTCACTTTGCTCAGGGACTGTCTGTGGCCTTGACAACTGCCAAAGCCATTGTAAATCTGGATGGATAGGCTAAACAGCCAGAGTTGGAAAAAGTGTGGGAATAAATGGGAATAAAATATTAACTATCCTTGTAGCACACTGTTCACACTGGAGGAAGTTCCCTTCTAAGTGTTTGAAGTTTTACAATTATGTCCACAGTTGGGGGGTGGGGGAGGAGCTGCTGGTCATCTTTCTTTAGAGTGAGTGTTTTATTAAAGGATCTTTAATAATAGGCAAATTAATCAACTGGAGATGTGGACGTCAAGCCAATCCCCTGTCAAGTTATAATGAGCTTTCTGTGAGTGGGTGGGTGGGTGTGTGTATGAGGGAGCGAGAGTGGGTGGGTGTGTGTATGAGGGAGAGAGAGCTTGTGAGAAAGTGTTTGTGTGTGTTTTAGATATTATTTTTTTTTACATTGACAGAACTGTGCCTGTGAACACATTCCATTAGAATGGGATTATTTGGTGCTTGTGTGTCTAGGTGGGAATGTGCTTTTTGTGTGAAAGAGAAACTGAGTTCGCAAGTGTGTGTGTGTGTGTGTGTGTGTGTGTGTGTGTGTGTGTGTGTGTGTGTGTGTGTGTGTGTGTGTGTGTGTGTGTGTGTGTGTGTGTGTGTGTGTGTGTGTGTGTGTGTGTGTGTGTGTGTGTGTGTGTGTGTGTGTGTGTGTGTGTGTGTGTGTGTGTGAGCTGCATGTGTAATTGCTTGTGAAAGAGATAGGGAATTTATATATGATGGCAGTCTTCCTTTCCATCTAATGAGTCTACTGCTTCTCTAATAGAGGTCTCAATCTAATGATCCCACACACCTCAGGGGAACAGAGTGGAACAACAGCCTGGCTGTTATCTTCATCTCACTACTTGATTGGAGGGATGATATACTGTGCATTCAGTAGTACCATGCATAGCTGGAAATAGCATTAGACACTATAGGCTGTGCGTTTTAGTCACAAAATTAGTTTTGGCTTTAAGTAAGAATCCTGTGACAGTGAAGAATTGACAACACTTCTTAACACAAAAAGAGTGAAAGTGAAAGTATACCAATAGAAAATAGATCTATATTATTTCTTTTAACAATACAGAATTGGTATTTGGGCATTATTCTAGGAAGGGAAGTGAGCACTGTCATACTGTGACAAGTTAGTATTTTTAGAGTCAATAGACATGGTTTCAGTGATTACATGAATACAAACATGCACTCTTGCAGTACAACAGGAATGCTATCATACCCCACAAACCCAGTCAACCCATTTTGTGAGAATATTGCCTCATAGGGAGCTGGAAGAGATCCAGATTTCTGGTCCTACCTAGTTCATCCTCTAGGTGGCAGGCTGGCCCAGCATAGGCACACACAATTTACTATCCCAACACCATATACATATACTGTACCACAATTTTTGCTTCAAGGTGGACTTTCTCTACCTGAAGTTAATAGTCCCCAAACAGGAACACATTGTCACATCTCCAAACTCTGGTGTTGGGATAGTCTCTAACCCCTGGTGTTGGGATGCTCTCTAAACCCTGGTGTTGGGATAGTCTCTAAACCCTGGTGTTGGGATAGTCTCTAACCCCTGGTGTTGGGATGCTCTCTAAACCCTGGTGTTGGGATAGTCTCTAATCCCTGGTGTTGGGATAGCCCCTAATCCCTGGTGTTGGGATAGTCTCTAACCCCTGGTGTTGGGATGCTCTCTAAACCCTGGTGTTGGGATAGTCTCTAATCCCTGGTGTTGGGATAGTCTCTAATTCCTGGTGTTGGGATGGTCCCTAAACCCTGGTATTGGGATAGCCCCTAAACCCTGGTGTTGGGATAGCCCCTAATCCCTGGTGTTGGGATAGTCTCTAAACCCTGGTGTTGGGATAGTCTCTAAACCCTGGTGTTGGGATAGTCTCTAATCCCTGGTGTTGGGATAGCCAATAATCCCTGGTGTTGGGATAGCCCCTAATCCCTGGTGTTGGGATAGTCTCTAATTCCTGGTGTTGGGATGGTCCCTAAACCCTGGTGTTGGGATAGCCCCTAATCCCTGGTGTTGGGATAGTCTCTAATTCCTGGTGTTGGGATGGTCTCTAATTCCTGGTGTTGGGTTAGTCTCTAATACCAGGTGTTGGGATAGTCTCTAATCACAGGTGTTGGGATAGCCCCTAAACCCTGGTGTTGGGATAGCCCCTAAACCCTGGTGTTGGGATAGCCCCTAAACCCTGGTGTTGGGATAGCCCCTAATCCCTGGTGTTGGGATAGCCCCTAATCCCTGGTGTTGGGATAGTCTCTAATTCCTGGTGTTGGGATGGTCCCTAACTCCTGGTGTTGGGATTGTCTCTAATCCCTGGTGTTGGAATTGTCTCTAATCCCTGGTGTTGGGATTGTCTCTAATCCCTGATGTTGGGATAGTCCCTAGACCCTGGTGTTGGGATTGTCTTTAATCCCTGATGTTGTGATAGATAAATGAAAACAGGTTGACTAGGGTCCTCTGAAACATAAAAGCCTTCAAACACTAGTCTGTTGCAGACAAAATGACTGAGATGAGCCTACAGTCAGGGGACATGGGTCTATTGATTGGTCTGTGCAGTTTAATGAGAACAGGGAAGTAATGGGGTGGAGAGTTTAATGAAGTGCTATGGTACAGCCAGACCATTTCTATAGAGTTTAGACACGGTTCCAAAGCGTCTAGCAGGTTTATGGGGGAGATGTGACAAACATTGTCGTACAATGTCATACAATATAAATTGTCATTACAGTAAAGTCAAATGTTAACTGTTGTTTAGGACAACCTTGTGTATAGCCCTGAGGACAAGTTGAACATTCAAATAAAACTGTCAAAGACACAGCTATACTCTAAGTAAGTTTGGGTTTGTCAGGAATAAAAATATAGTGGGGAGAACAAGTATTTGATACACTGCCGATTTTGCAGGTTTTCCAACTTACAAAGCATGTAGAGGTCTATAATTTTTATCATAGGTACACTTCAACTGTGAGAGACGGAATCTAAAACAAAAATCCAGAAAATCACATTGTATGATTTTTAAGTAATTAATTAGCATTTTATTGCATTACATAAGTATTGAGGGGAGGATGGATGGGGCCATGTATCGCGAGATCTTGGCCAACAACCCCTTCCCTCAGTAAGAGCATTGAAGATGGGTCGTGGCTGGGTCTGCCAGCCTGACAACGACCCGAAACACACAGCCAGGGCAACTAAGGAGTGGCTCCGTATGAAGCATCTCAAGGTCCTGGAGTGGCCTAGCCAGTCTCCAGACTTGAACCCAATAGAAAATCTTTGGAGGGAGCTGAAAGTCCGTAGTGTCCAGCGACAGCCCCGAAACCTGAAGGATCTGGAGAAGGTCTGTATGGAGGAGTGGGCCAAAATCCCTGCTGCAGTGTGTGCGAACCTGGTCAAGAACTACAGGAAACATATGATCTCTGTAATTGCAAACAAAGGTTTCTGTACCAAATATTAAGTTCGGCTTTTCTGATCAAATACTTATGTCATGCAATAAAATGCAAATTAATTACTTGAAAATCATACAATATGATTTTCTGGATTTTGTTTTCCGTCTCTCACAGTTGAAGTGTATCTATGATAAAAAAAATTACAAACCTCAACATGCTTTGTAAGTAGGAAAACCTGCAAAATCAGCAGTGTATCAAATACTTATTCTCCCCACTGTAGCTACTGTACATTTATGTTGCATGAGGATTTAACTTAGTAGACACCCTACACACAGATCTGACCATAGCAGTAGATCTCCCAAAGGCGATGGCTCAGCAAGACTCATTAAAGGCTATCTATTTCCCTTCAGGCTCAGTTGGAATAACTGTAGCATGGTTGTATCCTCAGGGCTTTTATCTTAGCAGCGAGCTGGTGCATGGTTGTTTCCTCAGAGGGCTAAATTGGAGCAGCCAAAGAATTTCTCTTTCCATCAACATGAAAACCCCTCCAGAATGTAATTGAATTGATATACCGTAGCACTCTCTCTCTCTCTCTCTCTCTCTCTCTCTCTCTGTCGATCGCTGTCTCCGGTTCTTGGCCACCGCCATTGTTTGCGCGAGGAGCAGGAAGCAGAGAGAACAGAGGTTAGCGTGAAGCACCTCATTTATATGGTAATGGAGGAAGAGTCCAGGTGGCTCGCTCAGTGTTCTGAGTCTTCTGACAGGAGAGAGAGAGAGAATAAGAGTGTGTGTTTGTGTGTGCATGTGTATGTTTGTGTGTGACAGAGGGACAGAAAGAGACTGAATGAGAGACAGAGAGACAAAAAGAGAAAGAGAGCGAGAGACAGAGAGACAAAAAGAGAAAGAGAACGAGAGACAGAGAGACAAAAAGACAAAAAGAGAAAGAGAGAAAGAGAGAAAGAGAGAAAGAGAGACAGACAGACAGACAGACAGACAGACAGACAGACAGACAGACAGACAGACAGACAGACAGACAGACAGACAGACAGACAGACAGAGAGGATGCTGAGTGCTAGCCCTCTGATATAGTGAGAATGTGGTCAGGTCCTCTTGAATCACTCCAAAGGCTGATGTTGGATCAGAGCGCTCCAGTGTCCAAAGCCCTCACGGCTCATTATCGCCTGTTGAAAGTGTAATGAAAAACACACCAACTGAACTGACCCCAGGCGACTGATTCATTAGTGCCCAGGGAGCAACTTCAAAAGCAACCCCTGAACTGTTTGTCTCATTATCTGTCTATATAATGCTCATACTGTGCAACTGTCTCATCTATCTGTGTATCTTTCTGTGCAGCAAATTAAAGTCAGAGACTTTATGGTAACATTTCAGTTGGTGGGTTCTGTATGTTTTTTTCATACCTCCAATTGTTGACTAACAAGCACTTAGGAATTGTTGTGTTTTATTAATATGTCATGTATTGATTACTCTAAATGTGTTAGTTCTAATGTAGGACCTCCTGCAGTAAAGCATAACACATTCAGTGTGTTACGTGAGTGTGGTGTGTGTGTGTGTGTGTGTGTGTGCGTGTGTGTGTGTGTGTGTGTGTGTGTGTGTGTGTGTGTGTGTGTGTGTGTGTGTGTGTGTGTGTGTGTGTGTGTGTGTGTGTGTGTGTGTGTGTGTGTGTGTGTGTGTGTGTGTGTGTGTGTGTGTGTGTGTGTGTGTGTGTGTTATTCCATTCCTTGGTTAATAAGTATTTTTCTTGGCCATCACAGCAACTTCGCTGAGAGAAGCTTTCTGCCCTAGGGTAAAGGTTCTCCTCACTAACAAGGCTAGATGGTGCTCTCCTATTGCATTTCTCCCTCGTTCCATTTCTATATGCTTGTGCTGCAATATGTCTGCAATGGAATAAGGTTTGGCCCTAGGAAGTCTTATTGGAAAGGCTAGGGACAATGATGTAGCATGTGCCACATGCTATGCCATAAATACTACATAAAACTCCCTCTGACCTCTCTGACCTCTCCCTGAGGTTTTAGCTTCCGTAATGTTTTGTAAAGACTTGAGTGCAATTCCACACTTGGTCAAACCAAGGTCTCACAAAAAACAGGTTCTAAAGCTTGTGGATACTGTCAGAGATCGAACTGATTCTAACTTTAGATATACACTGTGTGTACACTATGCATGTATCTCTGGCCTATTAGTGTATTGGAGCAGAGTGTGCTCTGTTTATTCACTGTTCAGTCCTTTTAGTTGGGCACAGATAGTACACACTTCCATAGCTGCAGTCGCGCCTCTCTTCTCCTCCCCTCTCAGCCCGCGCCTTGTTTGTTTTGTGTTTCATCACAGAGTGAGATCTAAAGGGGACATATCTTTGATGTGTGATCACAACCCTCCACTAACCCTCTGTCATCCCTTCCACAACCCTCCACCAACCCTCTGTCATCTCTTCCACAACCCTTTCACAGAGAATAACGCCTCAAAACATACCGTGTTTTCCCACATACTGTGTTTTCATAGGAAAATCCCATGTTGACAGGGAAAGTAGATTGAAGATCTTAAGATGGAAGGAGTCCTAGCTTTTCAGGCTGTAGTCTGACCAAAGACAAACAATCTTTCCTCTTTCTTGGGTATTTTTCCATTGTGTGTATCGTACTGTAGAATGAGGTTGAAGTTCCATAAAAAGCAAACAACTTCTGATGTACCAAAAAAATATAGTAATGCTGACTGTCATGACATCGGCCTGTATTTGTATTTATATTTATTATGGATTTTATACAGTTATACATTTTTAAAAAATGACAATAGATTCATAACAGATTTCACAACATATTAAGTGTGTGCCCTCAGGCCTCTACTCTACTACCACATATCTGTAACACAAAATCCATGTGTACTGTACATGTGTGTATGCAGCTGCTGTTGCTAACTCAACGGCTAGCAGGTATCAGTCCTGTAGTGAATAAGAGTTCAAAGTTCATACCATTCGCAACCAAAGCTCACGCTGATGTTAGCTTCGTTCTGTATTATCTGAACCATTCCGACATCGGACCGTCATCCTCACATCCTCGGAACAGGAGGTTATATTGTCATCAAGGCTTTATATAGGAAGGGAGAGGATTGCGTGTTTGAAAAGTTTTATAGCCCATGTCCCTTCACAGGGGCGGGCCACTGATTGAGCAGAGCCCTAACCTTATGAAACCCAAAATCACCCAAAATCACATTTCATCCCATCACAAATAATTTAATATTCAAACATTTAAATTGAACAACAATTCCATGTGAATCCGAAAACTCTGATGTGTATACATTCCACTGTAGAGTTTATGTCATCTTATCATTGATGAGAATGTTTCAGATGACAACCGAACTGACATCATATTCATTAAGTACCACCGCATATGTTCAATTGGTCGGATTACCAGAATATCGTTCATCACCCCACCTTCTGATGTTCCCAGAATCTCTATTTTAACCAAGGGGTTTGCAAATGTAACATCAGTAGGATAGAGAGAGGAAAAAGGGGGAAGAGGTATTTATGACTGTCATAAACCTACCCCCAGGCCAAAGTCATGACAATGCATATTATTAATGTAAGGGAATACCCCCTGTATTGGACAAAAATGAATGGCATGTCATTGGCATCGGACAAACCATATACACATTGGCCAATACCACCCAATTCGGCGTTGATTCATGCAAAGTGTATTGCAAATGCCATATGGTAATTGCCAGTTGTAACACTTTAAAAATTCAACAGGGGGCAAATGCGCTCCACCGGGGTTTTTCATATTGGAGATGTAACCCAAATTAATGTCCAAAAGTAAAATTTTGAAAAAATGAACTTTTTTTCAAAAACTTATCACCCCTTAAAAAAGTGCTTTCTGGACCGTTTTTCGAAATTCTTTCGATTTTTTTGTCAATTACACATGTGTAAGAACTGTATGAATATACTTTTGTCCAATTTTATTATCATAATTTTTTTTTAAAAAATTATATGCGCATAAGGAATATGTTTTGTCCAATTCCAATATGATTTCATAGGAAGTCAAAAGTCAAAAGTCAAAAATGTCAAAATTTTGTAAAAAACTTCACACACCCATAAAAAAGTGCTTTCTGGACCGTTTTTCGAAATTCTTTCGATTTTTTGTCAATTACACATGTGTAAGAACTGTATGAATATACTTTTGTCCAATTTTATTATCATAATTTTTTTTTTTTTTTTACATGCGCATAAGGAATATGTTTTGTCCAATTCCAATATGATTTCATAGGAAGTCAAAGTCAAAAGTCAAAAATGTCAAAATTTTGTAAAAACTTCACACACCCTTAAAAAGTGCTTTCTGGACCGTTTTTGAAATTCTTTCAATTTTTTTGTCAATTACACATGTGTAAGAACTGTATGAATATACTTTTGTCCAATTTTATTATCATATTTTTTATATATTTTTTAAATTGTGCATAAGGATTTTTTTGTGGGCCAAATGACGTAAGAAATTTGACATGCTCAAAAATCCTGCAGAAATGCAAAATTGACTGGCCTGATGAACTCGGGATGGCCGGGCAGTGATAGTTGTTCCTTTCCATCACTCGTTGTGTTGACTTCATCATGTCCATTTTGTGATGTTTTTTCACTATATAATCATATTGCAAGTGCACGTGCATTTGCAATATGTTTCAATGTGCATTTACCATATGAAATTTGACCTTGCTCAAAAATGCAAAATTGACTGGTCTGATGAACACAGGATGGCCGAGCAGTGATAGTTGTACATTTCCATCACTTGTTGTGTTGATTTCATCATGTCCATTAGGTGATGTTTTTTCACTATAGAATCATATTGCAAATGCACGTGAATTGTTGTGCAACTGGTAACCCAAAAATTAAAATATGGTTGTAAATGCATTTACCGGGACTCCTATTATCCATGCCCGCTATGGGAGTACCCTACTACGGCCCTCTATCTATGGGGGCAGTCCTGAGTGCTTTATGGACTGTTTAAAATATTCTGATGGATACGCATGTTGTGCAACTGGTGATTGAAAATAGGCACCTGGTAACCCAAAAATGAAAATATGGTTGTGAATGCATTTACCGGTCATTCTGATATTAATGCCCGC
This sequence comes from Oncorhynchus keta, assembly GCF_023373465.1. Taxonomy (NCBI): domain Eukaryota; kingdom Metazoa; phylum Chordata; class Actinopteri; order Salmoniformes; family Salmonidae; genus Oncorhynchus; species Oncorhynchus keta. The sequence continues at coordinate 22,736,802 of NC_068453.1, read as the reverse complement.
TATGGGAACACAGGATGGCCGAGCAGTGATAGTTGTACATTTCCATCACTCGTTGTGTTGATTTCATCATGTCCATTAGGTGATGTTTTTACACTATAGAATCATATTGCAAGTGCGCGCGCATTTGCAATATGTTTCAATGTGCATTTACCATATGAAATTTGAAATGCTCAAAAATGCAAAATTGACTGGTCTGATGGACACAGGATGGCCGAGCAGTGATAGTTGTACATTTCCATCACTCGTTGTGTTGATTTCATCATGTCCATTAGGTGATGTTTTTTCACTATAGAATCATATTGCAAATGCACGTGCATTGTTGTGCAACTGGTAACCCAAAAATAAAAATATGGTTGTAAATGCATTTACCGGTCATTCTGATATTAATGCTCGCTATGGGAACACAGGATGGCCGGGCAGTGATAGTTGTACATTTCCATCACTCGTTGTGTTGATTTCATCATGTCCATTAGGTGATGTTTTTACACTATAGAATCATATTGCAAGTGCGCGCGCATTTGCAATATGTTTCAATGTGCATTTACCATATGAAATTTGACATGCTCAAAAATGCAAAATTGACTGGTCTGATGGACACAGGATGGCCGAGCAGTGATAGTTGTACATTTCCATCACTCGTTGTGTTGATTTCATCATGTCCATTAGGTGATGTTTTTTCACTATAGAATCATATTGCAAGTGCGCGCGCATTTGCAATATGTTTCAATGTGCATTTACCATATGAAATTTGACATGCTCAAAAATGCAAAATTGACTGGTCTGATGGACACAGGATGGCCGAGCAGTGATAGTTGTACATTTCCATCACTCGTTGTGTTGATTTCATCATGTCCATTAGGTGATGTTTTTCACTATAGAATCATATTGCAAATGCACGTGCATTGTTGTGCAACTGGTAACCCAAAAATAAAAATATGGTTGTAAATGCATTTACCGGTCATTCTGATATTAATGCTCGCTATGGGAACACAGGATGGCCGGGCAGTGATAGTTGTACATTTCCATCACTCGTTGTGTTGATTTCATCATGTCCATTAGGTGATGTTTTTACACTATAGAATCATATTGCAAGTGCGCGCGCATTTGCAATATGTTTCAATGTGCATTTACCATATGAAATTTGACATGCTCAAAAATGCAAAATTGACTGGTCTGATGGACACAGGATGGCCGAGCAGTGATAGTTGTACATTTCCATCACTCGTTGTGTTGATTTCATCATGTCCATTAGGTGATGTTTTTTCACTATAGAATCATATTGCAAATGCACGTGCATTGTTGTGCAACTGGTAACCCAAAAATAAAAATATGGTTGTAAATGCATTTACCGGTCATTCTGATATTAATGCTCGCTATGGGAACACAGGATGGCCGGGCAGTGATAGTTGTACATTTCATCACTCGTTGTGTTGATTTCATCATGTCCATTAGGTGATGTTTTTACACTATAGAATCATATTGCAAGTGCGCGCGCATTTGCAATATGTTTCAATGTGCATTTACCATATGAAATTTGACATGCTCAAAAATGCAAAATTGACTGGTCTGATGGACACAGGATGGCCGAGCAGTGATAGTTGTACATTTCATCACTCGTTGTGTTGATTTCATCATGTCCATTAGGTGATGTTTTTACACTATAGAATCATATTGCAAGTGCGCGCATTTGCAATATGTTTCAATGTGCATTTACCATATGAAATTTGACATGCTCAAAAATGCAAAATTGACTGGTCTGATGGACACAGGATGGCCGAGCAGTGATAGTTGTACATTTCCATCACTCGTTGTGTTGATTTCATCATGTCCATTAGGTGATGTTTTTTCACTATAGAATCATATTGCAAATGCACGTGCATTGTTGTGCAACTGGTAACCCAAAAATAAAAATATGGTTGTAAATGCATTTACCGGTCATTCTGATATTAATGCTCGCTATGGGAACACAGGATGGCCGGGCAGTGATAGTTGTACATTTCCATCACTCGTTGTGTTGATTTCATCATGTCCATTAGGTGATGTTTTTACACTATAGAATCATATTGCAAGTGCGCGCATTTGCAATATGTTTCAATGTGCATTTACCATATGAAATTTGACATGCTCAAAAATGCAAAATTGACTGGTCTGATGGACACAGGATGGCCGAGCAGTGATAGTTGTACATTTCCATCACTCGTTGTGTTGATTTCATCATGTCCATTAGGTGATGTTTTTACACTATAGAATCATATTGCAAGTGCGCGCGCATTTGCAATATGTTTCAATGTGCATTTACCATATGAAATTTGACATGCTCAAAAATGCAAAATTGACTGGTCTGATGAACACAGGATGGCTGAGCAGTGATAGTTGTACATTTCCATCACTCGTTGTGTTGATTTCATCATGTCCATTTGTTTATGTTTTCTCACTTTTGCAAAGTCACTGTGCATTTGCAATATGGTTCAATGGGCAGGTACCATCACGAATTTGTCATGCTATAAAAATCCTGCAGGAATGTGAAATTGACTGGCCCGATGAACTCGGGATAGCTGGGCAGTGATTCTGGTTCATCTCCATGGCTCGTTAGGGTTGATTTCAGAATGTCACTTTTGGTGATGGTCCCTCTCCGTTTAAACATATTGCTAATGTACAAAAGTCAACTAGCAAGTCAGTGTCCATCAGTCAATTAGATGTCATTTTGACACCAAACTGATACCAATTGACACCAAACCCACTTTTTCCAACTCATTTAGAAGCCAACTATCATATATGTCAGAGCAGGCCCATAATTCACAGCGCCTTTAGTTTAAAACATAATAAAAACGTAAACACATAGTTACGTTCTAGCTGCGGGTCCAGGTCAGACATTATGTGAAGGCCTATGTGAGGCGACCCCGAATCCCGAGTTTCGGCTCGATAGGTCCTTCGGTGCCCGAGTAAAACCCTAATTGGTGCTGAAAATCCACTTTTTTCCATGCCTTGCTATGGGGTCCTTGAATGAGCTATCGGACCG